>NC_080387.1:21268715-21441192 GCF_028751815.1 Salvia miltiorrhiza
ATTTGCCCCATCTAGAAACTCCCTCATGTTGGCCATGACCCTGTCGACATCTGCCATGGCAGCCTCAAACCTTGCGTCTATCGTAGGTATCAGTGGTGGTGGAGTACAGTAGCTCGGATCGCTGAGTCAGGAGGCGATGGGAAATCCCTACGAGCCCGTGGACGAGAAGGGCCTGTCTCGTCATCGTGCCTACCACGGCGCCCTAGAACTGAGGCACGTGGTGGAGAATCTCGTGGCAAGGCCATCGAGACTCAGGGCAGTAGCGGGTGTCTCCGCTGGCAAAGGCGTCCCCACTTGTACGTAGTCTCCCGGAAGGATGTAGGGCCCTAGAGGGGCGCGGCCCCACAAAGTGAAACAGATCTGAAGCTCCGCAATAAAGCTAGGAAGTCTCCCATGAGGTCGTGGTAATCTTCTCGGCGAAAGATATAGTGGGCAGAGATCTGCCTAGCCCATCCCTGCCACTCGGAAGGTAACAGTAAGATCAACCTCTGGATACCGTTCATAACCTGATACCCATGTGCACCTCGCCTCGACCCAGTGTCTGTGAAAACCTGCGAGGACTGTCCGAGGTTATCCCCGTGACATGGAGCATAGGTGCGGTAGGACTGCTCGACCTCCTCTGGACTAGCCCATGGGGGCAGTGGTCGTCGTCGGGTGAAAACAGTCCTCGCCATCTAACAAGGAAGTTCTATCGTCAAAAGTAGCACACGACAAGTAACTTAAGGCGATAAGGTTTCTAAATATCTAATATCGGAAAACAAGTTCGGTTCAATAACCATAACGTGCAAAAATACCTCATCATCTAATCTAGTATTTACACAAGCCATACAGGTTCTTAATACTTAATTACAGATTACCAATTCGACTATCATAGAGTTCTAGTGTCGTTGTTTACCGAACTTAGGGCTTGTTATGCGATGATGATATTTTCTTAAATCTAGCAACGAGCACTAAAGTTTCAACAAAATAAGTTCAAAAGGCCAAGCTAATTCGAGATCTCATCGTAGAAAACACTCGAATATTTAAGCTATGCCCATGCCATCAACGTACTATTGGCGTTCGTTACGCTGCTCAATCTTCATGCTCGTGTTTCATCATGCGACCCTTCGTGTGATTCTTCTTTCTCTATTTCGACCGTCATTGTCGAGTCATCGTAACATGAAGAAAAAGTTAAGGCATCTCCCTAAGTTCTCTTCTATGTTCCGTCGTGAGAGTGAGCATATATAACTTAACAGTTCTAAGTTCTTGTGATTCATACCATAGTCATAGTTATTCATGCTTCATACATTTCAAGGAATTAACTTAATTAAAACTTGAAAGTACTTACCATAACCTCCGTGAGCGTGACGAGATGTAGTGCCAAGCTTTTTGTCAACTAGTTCAAAGTGTATTTAATTACTTAATCTAGACTCAACTTAGAAGGAATGAGTAGTACTCAGAGCAAAAGAAATGCTCTGATCCATTCTGTCACACCCGCACTTGCTAAGGGATAGCAAATGCGGTGAAAACCCGCGACTAAGGGAGGGAAATTAGGAGCGGGATTAGAAAAGGGCATATTCCGTTTTCTTGATGACTCGAGCTTGTATAAAGAAATCAATCCGAAATATCTAGATATCAACGAAGGCCATCAAGAGGACCGTACATAATATTATCTCAAAACGGGTACTCAATGGTTTTAAGTCACATTAATTAAAAAATAATACATATTGGTTTGGACAAAATGACATAATAATCTTAACATAATCAGTGTTAGCAGCGGAATAACAATAACTTGAGTATATGTATGAAGACATATACTCACTCTGAGGTTCTCTCTCGTCCTAAATTGACAAAAGCTTCCGCTTGCACACTAACATCCTCGATCACAGCTCAACCTGCACATTTAAAAAATACATGCAGGGCTAAGTACAAAAGTACTTAGTAGACACTTGCCGAATTTACATATATGCATAATATTTTATTGTCAAGCCTTTCAACAGTAGTAAAGATACGAGGGTTTTCCTTTAAAGACTCGTATTTACCAACATAATATCATTTCTTTCATCAATAACCCGCGCAGGTATTTTATATATCATTAATCACCATATCAGTAACTCGTGCCGAGAGGGAGGCCTCCCTCTACGGACACTATGATCGGCCAACCCGCTAGATGACTCACGATCACAAGGTGTACACTAATTCCGAAGGGATTTGCGGTCCCATCCAGAATCCGAATTCGATTAACATCAGATAGGCAATTAATAATAAAACATAAAGCATTTAGGCATTGACAATATCATTCAAATTCATAAGCATAAAGTCTTAACAATTCTAATATATAATTTTAATTTATACGTAGAAAGCCTACCTGAATAGCAGACTCACGGTTTAGCTCTAACTCTGGTGCTTGACCTTTAATTCGAGAAAATAAAATAAGATTCTAATTCTCGAAAAATCTCAATAAATGAGGATGCGTGAAATGATTATGTATGACTCATATTCCTTTAATTAAATTATGAGATGCTAATCCTATTTAAGGAATTAAAGCTCGTCTTATGAGGTCGGATTATTAATCTTATCTCGTCAAACCTTAAACTCAAAACATTATCACATAACTATCATTTAGGTTCGAAACTATTTATTCGAACATCAACATGCGCATTAATCGTAACTCGTTCTATTTATGTCATCAAGTCAAATATTCCGTCATTAAAAACAAATCCTATAATATTACATAGATAAATTATATCATCATAGATCATGCTTCTTATTTTTAAAATCATTTAATCATTTTCAAATAATCCATATTAATAAGTCATTTGAAAAGAATTAATTTAAATGAGAGTTTAACTCAAAATATTTCATTTTATAATCCATTTATAAATACTTGAAATAAAGAACTCCATTTAAATAATTAATTTAAAGGTCAATATATAATTAAATTAATCAAGCTCAATTTAAATTAATAATTAAGAGCTCAAATAATTTAAATAGATATAAGCCCAAATTAATTAGATAAATTAAGTCTATCATGTTTTTTTTTTATTAACCAAGAGCCCAAACATTTAAATTAAAATAGGCCCAAAACTTTAAGTGAAATAAGCCCATCAGCTTTTATTTGTAAAGGGCCGAGCCCAAACATTTAAATCTAAGCCCATCAGCTAATTAAATGAGGGCCCAAACACTTATTAAAATCGGCCCAAGTCTCGGCCCAAACAATTAATAAAATCGGCCCAAGAGGGAGCCCAACATTTCAAAAAAAATCGGCCCAACCCGGCCCAATTCCTAACCTAAATATACACACACAATAAAACACACTCAGCACACACACATCAAAACATGCGCCTCTCTCTCTCTCTATCTCTATCTCTCGGCTCTCTCTCCCTACTCTCTCTGCTCTCTCTCTATCTCTATCTCTCGGCTCTCTCTCCCTACTCTCTCTGCTCTCTCTCTTTGTTCGGCTGAGGGCGGCGCCGCCTCCGGCGCGCCGCCTCGCCGTCGCCTCCGCTCTCTCTCTCACGACTGCCGGACTAAGGTACAGCAGACGCACGCCGCTGTCAAAGCGGTGCGCCGCCGCCGCTGCCTCCGTCGTCCTTGCAGCAGATCCGCTGCCGCGTCAAGACCACGGCCACCGCTTGGGTCGACGGGAGCCGCTGGAGCTGCTGCTGCTTCGCCGGGAGTCGAGCTGTCGCCGCCTGGAGCTGCTGCTGTTCGCCCGGAGTCGCCGCTGGCTGGCCTGCGATCGACGGCCAGCAGCTCGCTGGAGGAGCGCCGCCGTCAGCCGCTGCCGTTGGCAGCAAGAATCCGGCAGCCGCCTCTCCTGGTGCCGCCGTCGCCATGGACAGCAGGGCTTCGACTTTCCACCGTATCTTCCATCTCATTTTATCACTCGATAGGTTCGTATATTAGAATTAGTTTTCAGAAAACTCAACTTTGTGTAAAGACTTGATTTTGGAATGAAAACTTGGTTTTCTGTATTCTTATTGAGATACAAATTCTAATTCTGATTTCTTGTGAAAGCTTTGATGCGTACAAATACTGTGAACTGTAAAAATGATTGATATGTCTTGGATAGTAATGTGTGTACACAGGAAGGAAGGTTGAAATTAATACCTTTGCTGAACCTTGCTGAAAGAATAACTCTGCTCAAAACGAACACTCTGTACTTTAGAATTTAGCAATTGAAGTTTGTGGTTTTAAAACTGATTCATTTGAGTTGATTTATAGGCGAATTTCTGCGACAATGGAATTTATGAATGTGGAATTTTTGTGAGTGAAAATCGGCTGCGCCTGAACAAATAAGATTTGCTGTTGAAAACTGAGATTTGCTTTGTTGAAATCTGAAACCAAATGAAGGTGTTCGGGTGTGAAATGCACACTTGTGCTAGTCAAAAATGGTGCAAATATGCTGCTGGAGCTGGAGTCAAAAAGAGTATTACATAGGCGTGGAGCTGGAGTCAAAAAAATGTCCAGAACAGATGGCTGAGCATGCTGAAGGAATAGCTGCAGATTTTTGCACACACATACACTATTCTTTTTTTTTTAAGTGTTGGTAGATAGATAGAAAAATAGGGGTTTGTAAAGTGAAGTATAAACAGAAGCAATAATTCTTGTCTTGGAATTTCTATATCTGTAATATTGTATTGCATTTTTTTTTAAATAAAATCCAACTACCGGTTTTGTTAATATCGCGTGTTTATGAAACTACTCGATATCTGCTTCCTTTCTTAGCTAGAATAAATTCTAAATTAAATCCGTAGATTTAATTCTTCATAAACCGGAATAAATTCACGACTCAAGAAATAATAATAAAAATAGAAAAATAATTCTATTGTGATTAATAAATAACATGACTTCGCTAAGTCAGTTATGAATCTGAAATGAATAATTGTTGGCTTACTCAATAATTCTCATCGCGGTTTTACTCACGCGAAGTTAACTGGCTTAGTAATAAAATAATAATCCTGCTTAATTGAATATAATCCAGTGTCATAAGCTGAATTTAAATCATAAATAATTACTGGGTTTGATTTACCGAAAGATGAAATAATAATTATCGTATTCCTGGATTTAAATATAATAAAAGAGCGGGTTGTTACATACTACCCCTCTTAACAAAAATTTCGTCCCGAAATTTGCATACCTATGTGAAAAGTTCTGGGTATTTTTCTTTCATCTGGTCCTCAAGTTCCCACGTTGCTTCTTCCGGTCCATGGTGTCTCCACAGTATTTTGACTGACGCGATCGATTTATTCCTTAACTCTTGCACCTTTCGGTCCAAAATGGCTTCAGGTTTTTCCTCGTACGTCAAGTCTGGGTTAAGAATCATTTCATCTTGGTGAATCACGTGTTTGGGGTCAAACACGTACCGTCTCAGCTGTGACACGTGGAACACATTGTGGACGTTTCCAAAGCTAGGTGGCAGTGCCAACCTATACGCTACGGGACCTATTCTTTCTAGGATCTCATAAGGTCCTACAAAACGGGGTCTCAACTTACCCTTAACACCGAATCTAATGATCCCTTTCGAGGGTGATATTTTAAGGAAAACCTTGTCTCCAATCTGAAATTGTAGTTCAGTTCGTCGGGTATCAGCATAAGACTTCTGTTTGTCCTGGGCCTCTTTAATTCTTGCTCTAATCTGGCGGATGGTCTCGATCATCTCGCTTACTGCATCTGGCCCAAGGATTTTTCTTTCACCCACTTCATCCCAGTAAAGTGGTGATCTACACTTCCTTCCATACAGTGCCTCATAAGGTGCCATATCAATGGTTGCCTGGTAACTATTGTTGTAGGCGAATTCGATTAACGGCAGCACTGATTCCCAACTTCCTCCTCGGTCTAGCACCACTGTCCTCAACATATCTTCAAGGGTCTGAATTGTCCTTTCTGATTGTCCATCTGTTTGAGGGTGAAAGGCGGTGCTAAAGTTTAATCTCGTTCCCAACTCTTTCTGTAAACTGATCCAAAATCTAGAAGTAAATTTTGAATCTCTATCTGAAGTAATGGATATTGGTATTCCATGTAGCCGTACAATCTCACGAATGTACAGTTGGGCTAGTTTCTCCGATCCATGGGTAATTGGAATCGGTATAAAATGAGCGCTCTTTGTGAGACGGTCTACTATTACCCAAATAGATGTGTTGCCCCTATTTGTCTTGGGTAGACCCGTCACGAAATCCATCGCTATGTGCTCCCACTTCCATTCTGGGATTTCCAATGGCTGCAATTTCCCATATGGTCGTTGATGTAAAGCTTTCACTTGCTGGCATGCAAGGCAACGCTCTACAAACGAGGCTATATCTCGTTTCATCCCGTCCCACCAAAACTTCTGTTTTAGATCTTGGTACATTTTGGTACTCCCGGGATGAGCGGTATAGGGCGTGTCATGAGCTTCACTCATGATCTCGTTTCTCAGTTCCTCGTTATGGGGAACACACAATCTTCCTTCAAAAAGAACTGCGTTATCCGTTGCCTCTTGGTAGCCTCCTGGCGTGCCTGTTCGGATCTTGAGACGAACTTTTTCCAAGCTCTCATCCGCTCTCTGGGCACTGACGATCCTTTCTCTGAGGTCTGGGACGGCTACTAGAGTTGCAATAATTGCTCTTGTCGTTGCCGGTGGCTGAACCACTTCTATCTTCAATTTGTCAAAATCCCTTACAAGCGTGCCCTCTTGAGTGAGAAGAAGTCCTAACTCGGATTGAGTTTTACGACTTAAAGCATCAGCTACTACATTAGCTTTTCCCGGGTGGTAGTTGATACCGCAGTCGTAATCCTTCACGAGCTCGAGCCATCTCCTCTGTCTCATATTCAAGTCTTTCTGCTCGAAAAAGTACTTAAGGCTTTTGTGATCAGTGAAGATTTCACATCTAACTCCGTATAGATGGTGTCTCCAAATTTTCAAAGCATGCACAATTGCTGCCAGTTCCAGATCATGAGTAGGGTAGTTCAATTCATGTGGCCTTAGTTGTCGCGAGGCGTAGGCAATGACCTTCCCTTCTTGCATCAACACACAACCTAGCCCATTTTTGGACGCGTCTGTGAAGATCACATATTCTTTATCGGCTGCTGGAACTGCTAGCACTGGTGCAGTTGTCAATTTCTTCTTCAGCTCTTGGAAGCTGGCTTCACACTCTTCGTTCCACTTATACTTGATTCCTTTGCGAAGTAATTGCGTCATTGGTCTCGCTATTTTAGAGAATCCTTCGATGAATCTCCGGTAGTATCCTGCCAAACCTAAGAAACTTCGGATTTCATTAGGTGTGGTTGGTGATTTCCACTCGCGCACTGCTTGCACCTTGGCGGGGTCCACCTTGATTCCATCTGCTGATACGATGTGCCCTAGAAACATTACTTCTTTCAACCAAAATTCGCACTTGCTGAATTTGGCGAACAACTTCTCCGTCTTTAATGTCTCCAGGATGATTCTTAAATGATTTTCATGCTCTTGGTCATTCTTAGAATAGATGAGGATATCATCTATAAACACTAAGACAAATTTGTCTAAGTATGGATGGAAAACTCGATTCATGAGGTCCATGAATACTGCCGGTGCATTGGTTAGACCAAATGGCATGACAATGAATTCATAGTGACCATATCTTGTGCGGAAAGCGGTCTTAGATATATCCTCTGGTCTGATCTTCAGTTGATGATAACCAGACCTTAAATCTATTTTTGAGAATACACTGGCTCCTTTGAGTTGATCGAACAAATCATCTATCCTTGGAAGAGGGTATTTGTTTTTAAGCGTCAGTTTGTTCAACTCTCGATAATCAATGCACATTCTCATGGTTCCATCTTTCTTTTTGACAAAGAGTACAGGCGCTCCCCAAGGCGAGACACTGGGTCTGATGAAACCCAAGTCCAAGAGTTCCTGTAGTTGCACCTTTAATTCTTGTAGTTCCTTCGGGGCCATCCTGTACGGTGCCTTTGATACTGGGGCAGATCCAGGTTCTAGATCAATGGTGAAATCTAGTTGCCTGTCTGGAGGTAGTCCTGGCAATATTTCAGGAAAAACTTCTGGAAAGTCTCGTACTATTGCCACATCTTCCACCTTCTTGTCTTCACTAGCTTCCCCGTTTAGGTAGACGAGATAAGCTGTGCTTCCTTCCTTCATCATCTCTTTTCTGGCTTGTAATGCGGATATCACTGGTACTCTTTTCTTCATACCTATGCCGTGAAATTCCG
Source organism: Salvia miltiorrhiza (assembly GCF_028751815.1). NCBI lineage: Eukaryota > Viridiplantae > Streptophyta > Magnoliopsida > Lamiales > Lamiaceae > Salvia > Salvia miltiorrhiza. The sequence continues at coordinate 21,276,885 of NC_080387.1, forward strand.
TCGGTTCCTTTCCAGGTGGTCGAAGAGAAATTTTTCGTTCACTACAAAGGATGGTGGCGTGATTCTCAGCTAGCCAGTCCATTCCTAAGATCATATCTACGTCCCACATGAGCAGAATATTAAGATTGTTCGCTACCATCTTAAGTTCTCCTATTTCAAATTCTACGTTCGAGCAAACATGTGTGGTGGTAGATCTTCCTCCTGAGGGTGTAGTGATTCTTAAGGCACACTTAGCTCGTTCTGATTCGATTTCTAAGGTATCTACGCAAGGGGCAGATATAAAAGAATGCGAGGCACCAGTATCGAACAGAATCATTATGGAAAAACCTTTAAGCTTGCCCATACCTGCCAGGTTTCCCTGGTTTTTCTCGGGCTGGTTTTGGGTGAGAGCAAAGGCTCTCGCCTGCTGCGGCAATGGTTGCGGCCGCCTCTGTTGCTGTTGGCGCTGTTGGTGCTGGTGTTGGTATTGCTGCTGGTATGGCTGTTGTTGGCGGGGCTGGTGTTGGTATTGCTGCTGGTATGGCTGTTGTTGGCGGGGCTGGTGTTGCCCTTGAACTGCTTGCAGGGGCTGGGCATAAGTGGCCCTGATTGCCGCGCCCTGCTGTTTGTTGGGGCATTGTGAGGAGTAGTGGCCCTTCTGGCCACACGTGTAGCAACTGTCAGTTCCAGCCTTACAGACACCACGATGTGGTTTGTGGCATTTTGGACAAAGGGGAACTTCATTTTGTCTTTGGCTGCCTCCAGCCGGGGCAGGACCCTGTTGCTTCCCTTGTCCTTGTTGCTGATATTGTCCCAACGGCGCATTTCCTTGCCATGGCCTCTTGTTAGTCTGGTTTTCATTTCCTCCATGGTCGTTCCAGTTGCGCTTCCCTTTAAAGTTCTGAGGGCGTGCAGGTGGGTTGGCTGGCGCTGAGATCTGTGGCGGAGCCAACCTTTCTACTGGCATTGCAGCTTCGATGTCCAGTGCCCTGTTCAAAGACTCAGTGTATGAGAGTCCGCCATGACTAGCTAGAGTCATCCGAATCTCGTGCCTCAGACCAGCACAAAATTTCTCCGCCATTTTCTCATCAGTATCCACCTGTTGTGGAGCATAACGCGATAGATCGCAGAACTCTCTGTCATACTCGGTCACCGTCCTTTTCCCTTGTTTCAGGCTATAGAACTCAGCCTCCTTCTTCTTTCTGTAGCTTTTGGGAATATACTTATCATATAATCCCGTCTTAAAGTCTTCCCAAGTGTATGCTGCCCATTGTTCGGGAGTCAGAGTCTTTCGGCGGGCTTCCCACCAAAAGTCAGCCGATCCGGCTAGTTGGAAAGACATACACGAGAGTCGCTCCTCTTCTGTGCAGTGTAGGAAAGTGAAGATACGCTCCAAGGCGCGTATCCAAGCTTCGGCCTCGGCTGGGTCGCCTGTCCCAGTAAATGTGGGCGGATTCTGTCGAAGAAACAGTTCTTCAGTCCTTCTAGCAGGGGGTGGAGGGGGTGGGGTAGGTTCCCTGTCGTTTCGTCGTCCCTCAGGTATTTCATCACGATTTCCATTGTTGTTAATGTTCCTCCTAGCGGGGCGACCTCGTTTAGGTGGCATTCTGTACAATACAAACACCCATTTTAACGCATTCTATACAGGAGTCTCTAAGGTAATTAATAAAGAACTGTTTGTCAATTTTAACTTATCATAACTCCAAAACTAAAATATAACAGGAACCGTTGCATGCACAAGTCACATTATTCAAAGTTACTACATTCTTAACTGACTCGTGAAGAATAAAACCCGTAGAGAAACATAAAACATACACGAGATCGTCGTAGAAAACCCATGCTAGGGTCATTTATATCTCATGGAAAATTATCTCATCGAGGGCTTTTACATTGTCAACCCAAAATGTAAGTAAAGTCTATCCAGTACTTCCTATGATGTACCGGCTTATTAGCTAAGCAATCACAAAAGGGTACTTATTCACGGAACGTCCTAGAGACCAACGTTTCCGTACTAATGCTAGCTAGAGACAACATAAATAAAATCATAGTCATTGGAACGAATCATCGTTTCCGGAGTACATTCACAAGCTAAAAACTATCAAATCTGTGAATCCTGAGTTGCGGTACGACTGCTCCTCGGTGACGCCAGGGGGTCCTCTTCTGGATCCTCCTCGGGGTCCTCCTCCTCATCCTCCTCGGGGTCCTCCTCCTCATCCTCGCCCGGCTCCCAGCTGGGCAACGGAGTCTCTCCCTGGCCCTCGTCTGTCTCCCGCATAATCTGGGCTGAGCGGAAGATATCGTCCACAATCTCACGGATCGGATCGTCTCTGGTGCTGATCCTGGCCGTGGCACGAGGCTTGATCGGAGCTGGAGTTGGCACGGGCTCGGGACGAGTAATTCTCATCGTACCATACTGTGCTGTATCGTCATCCTCCTGCATAGGGTATTTGCCCCTATCTAGAAACTCCCTCATGTTGGCCATGACCCTGTCGACATCTGCCATGGCAGCCTCAAACCTTGCGTCTATCGTAGGTATCAGTGGTGGTGGAGTAGCAGTAGCTCGGATCGCTGAGTCAGGAGGCGATGGGAAATCCCTACGAGCCCGTGGACGAGAAGGGCCTGTCTCGTCATCGTGCCTACCACGGCGCCCTAGAACTGAGGCACGTGGTGGAGAATCTCGTGGCAAGGCCATCGGAGACTCAGGGGCAGTAGCGGGTGTCTCCGCTGGCAAAGGCGTCCCCACTTGTACGTAGTCTCCCGGAAGGATGTAGGGCCCTAGAGGGGCGCGGCCCCACAAAGTGAAACAGATCTGAAGCTCCGCAATAAAGCTAGGGAAGTCTCCCATGAGGTCGTGGTAATCTTCTCGGCGAAAGATATAGTGGGCAGAGATCTGCCTAGCCCATCCCTGCCACTCGGAAGGTAACAGTAAGATCAACCTCTGGATACCGTCATAACCTGATACTCCATGTGCACTCGCCTCGACCCAGTGTCTGTGAAAACCTGCGAGGAACTGTCCGAGGTTATCCCCGTGACATGGAGCATAGGTGCGGTAGGACTGCTCGACCTCCTCTGGACTAGCCCATGGGGGCAGTGGTCGTCGTCGGGTGAAAACAGTCCTCGCCATCTAACAAAGGAAGTTCTATCGTCAAAAGTGGCACACGACAAGTAACTTAAGGCGATAAGGTTCTAAATATCTAATATCGGAAAACAAGTTCGGTTCAATAACCATAACGTGCAAAAATACCTCATCATCTAAATCTAGTATTTACACAAGCCATACAGGTTCTTAATACTTAATTACAGATTACCAATTCGACTATCATATAGTTCTAGTGTCGTTGTTTACCGAACTTAGGGCTTGTTATGCGATGATGATATTTTCTTAAATCTAGCAACGAGCACTAAAAGTTTCAACAAAATAAGTTCAAAAGGCCAAGCTAATTCGAGATCTCATCGTAGAAAAACACTCGAATATTTAAGCTATGCCCATGCCATCAACGTACTATTGGCGTTCGTTACGCTGCTCAATCTTCATGCTCGTGGTTTCATCATGCGACCCTTCGTGTGATTCTTCTTTCTCTATTTCGACCGTCATTGTCGATGTCATCGTAACATGAAGAAAAAGTTAAGGCATCTCCCTAAGTTCTCTTCTATGTTCCGTCGTGAGAGTGAGCATATATAACTTAACAGTTCTAAGTTCTTGTGATTCATACCATAGTCATAGTTATTCATGCTTCATACATTTCAAGGAATTAACTTAATTAAAACTTGAAAGTACTTACCATAACCTCCGTTGAGCGTGACGAGATGTAGTGCCAAGCTTTTGTCAACTAGTTCAAAGTGTATTTACTTACTTAATCTAGACTCAACTTAGAAGGAATGAGTAGTACTCAGAGCAAAAGAAATGCTCTGATACCATTCTGTCACGACCGCACTTGCTAAGGATAGCAAATTCGGGAAAACCGCGACTAAGGGAGGGAAATTAGGAGCGGGATTAGAAAAGGGCATATTCGTTTTCTTGATGACTCGACTTGTATAAAGAAATCAATCGAAATATCTAGATATCAACGAAGGCCACAAGAGGACCGTACATAATATTATCTCAAAACGGGTACTCAATGGTTTTAGTACATTATTAAATAATACATATTGTTTGACAAATGACATAATATCTTAACATAATCAGTGTTCGCAGCGGAATAACAATAACTTGAGTATATGTATGAAGACATATACTCCACTCTGAGGTTCTCGTCCTAAATTGACAAAAGCTCCGCTTGCACACTACATCCTCGATCACAGCTCAACCTGCACATTTAAAAATACATGCAGGGCTAAGTACAAAAGTACTTAGTAGACACTTGCCGAAATTTACATAATATTTTATTGTCAAGCCTTTCAACAGTAGTAAGATACGAGGGTTTTCCTTTAAAGACTCGTATTTACCAAACATAATATCATTTCTTTCATCAATAACCCGCGCAGGTATTTTATATCATTAATCACCATATCAGTAACTCGTGCCGAGAGGGAGGCCTCCCTCTACGGACACTATGATCGGCCAACCCGCTAGATGACTCACGATCACAAGGTGTACACTAATTCCGAAGGGATTTGCGGTCCCATCCAGAATCCGAATTCGATTAACATCAGATAGGCAATTAATAATAAAACATAAAGCATTTAGGCATTGACAATATCATTCAAATTCATAAGCATAAAGTCTTAACAATTCTAATATATAATTTTAATTTATACGTAGAAAGCCTACCTGAATAGCAGACTCACGGTTTAGCTCTAACTCTGGTGCTTGACCTTTAATTCGAGAAAATAAAATAAGATTCTAATTCTCGAAAAATCTCAATAAATGAGGATGCGTGAAATGATTATGTATGACTCATATTCCTTTAATTAAATTATGAGATGCTAATCCTATTTAAGGAATTAAAGCTCGTCTTATGAGGTCGGATTATTAATCTTATCTCGTCAAAACCTTAAACTCAAAACATTATCACATAACTATCATTTAGGTTCGAAACTATTTATTCGAACATCAACATGCGCATTAATCGTAACTCGTTCTATTTATGTCATCAAGTCAAATATTCTGTCATTTAAAAACAAATCCTATAATATTACATAGATAAATTATATCATCATAGATCATGCTTTCTTATTTTTAAAATCATTTAATCATTTTCAAATAATCCATATTAATAAGTCATTTGAAAAGAATTAATTTAAATGAGAGTTTAACTCAAAATATTTCATTTTATAATCCATTTATAAATACTTGAAATAAAGAACTCCATTTAAATAATTAATTTAAAGGTCAATATATAATTAAATTAATCAAGCTCAATTTAAATTAATAATTAAGAGCTCAAATAATTTAAATAGATATAAGCCCAAATTAATTAGATAAATTAAGTCTATCATGTTTTTTTTTTTTTTTTATTAACCAAGAGCCCAAACATTTAAATTAAAATAGGCCCAAAACTTTTAAGTGAAATAAGCCCATCAGCTTTTATTTGTAAAGGGCCGAGCCCAAACATTTAAATCTAAGCCCATCAGCTAATTAAATGAGGGCCCAAACACTTATTAAAATCGGCCCAAGTCTCGGCCCAAACAATTAATAAAATCGGCCCAAGAGGGAGCCCAACATTTCAAAAAAAATTGGCCCAACCCGGCCCAATTCCTAACCTAAATATACACACACAATAAAACACACTCAGCACACACACATCAAAACATGCGCCTCTCTCTCTCTATCTCTATCTCTCGGCTCTCTCTCCCTACTCTCTCTGCTCTCTCTCTATCTCTATCTCTCGGCTCTCTCTCCCTACTCTCTCTGCTCTCTCTCTTTGTTCGGCTGAGGGCGGCGCCGCCTCCGGCGCGCCGCCTCGCCGTCGCCTCCGCTCTCTCTCTCACGACTGCCGGACTAAGGTACAGCAGACGCACGCCGCTGTCAAAGCGGTGCGCCGCCGCCGCTGCCTCCGTCGTCCTTGCAGCAGATCCGCTGCCGCGTCAAGACCACGGCCACCGCTTGGGTCGACGGGAGCCGCTGGAGCTGCTGCTGCTTCGCCGGGAGTCGAGCTGTCGCCGCCTGGAGCTGCTGCTGTTCGCCCGGAGTCGCCGCTGGCTGGCCTGCGATCGACGGCCAGCAGCTCGCTGGAGGAGCGCCGCCGTCAGCCGCTGCCGTTGGCAGCAAGAATCCGGCAGCCGCCTCTCCTGGTGCCGCCGTCGCCATGGACAGCAGGGCTTCGACTTTCCACCGTATCTTCCCTCTCATTTTATCACTCGATAGGTTCGTATATTAGAATTAGTTTTCAGAAAACTCAACTTTGTGTAAAGACTTGATTTTGGAATGAAAACTTGGTTTTCTGTATTCTTATTGAGATACAAATTCTAATTCTGATTTCTTGTGAAAGCTTTGATGCGTACAAATACTGTGAACTGTAAAAATGATTGATATGTCTTGGATAGTAATGTGTGTACACAGGAAGGAAGGTTGAAATTAATACCTTTGCTGAACCTTGCTGAAAGAATAACTCTGCTCAAAACGAACACTCTGTACTTTAGAATTTAGCAATTGAAGTTTGTGGTTTTAAAACTGATTCATTTGAGTTGATTTATAGGCGAATTGCTGCGACAATGGAATTTATGAATGTGGAATTTTTGTGAGTGAAAATCGGCTGCGCCTGAACAAATAAGATTTGCTGTTGAAAACTGAGATTTGCTTTGTTGAAATCTGAAACCAAATGAAGGTGTTCGGGTGTGAAATGCACACTTGTGCTAGTCAAAAATGGTGCAAATATGCTGCTGGAGCTGGAGTCAAAAAGAGTATTACATAGGCGTGGAGCTGGAGTCAAAAAAATGTCCAGAACAGATGGCTGAGCATGCTGAAGGAATAGCTGCAGATTTTTGCACACACATACACTATTCTTTTTTTTTTTAAGTGTTGGTAGATAGATAGAAAAATAGGGGTTTGTAAAGTGAAGTATAAACAGAAGCAATAATTCTTGTATTGGAATTTCTATATCTGTAATATTGTATTGCATTTTTTTTTAAATAAAATCCAACTACCGGTTTTGTTAATATCGCGTGTTTATGAAACTACTCGATATCTGCTTCCTTTCTTAGCTAGAATAAATTCTAAATTAAATCCGTAGATTTAATTCTTCATAAACCGGAATAAATTCACGACTCAAGAAATAATAATAAAAATAGAAAAATAATTCTATTGTGATTAATAAATAACATGACTTCGCTAAGTCAGTTATGAATCTGAAATGAATAATTGTTGGCTTACTCAATAATTCTCATCGCGGTTTTACTCACGCGAAGTTAACTGGCTTAGTAATAAAATAATAATCCTGCTTAATTGAATATAATCCAGTGTCATAAGCTGAATTTAAATCATAAATAATTACTGGGTTTGATTTACCGAAAGATGAAATAATAATTATCGTATTCCTGGATTTAAATATAATAAAAGAGCGGGTTGTTACAGGATTACAAGATTGAGATGAAGGAGAGCTCTCTCTTCCAACGCTATCCGATGGATCATCCCGTGCTCAAAGAACCGATGTAGATACACAGGCAGGGATGTAGTAAGCTAAGAGATGTCTACTTGAATAATCAGAATGTCACCATTGATGTACGAAGATTTAGAGCTACTTTGACTAAGGCGGCGCTCAAGCTTTTGCGTCGTTGATTTGTGTCAGAATCATTCTTTCATCTTTGTTTTGTAATCAGTTTTCGCATTTCGTCTTTTAGTTTTTCTTTCATCTCTCTGAATATAATTTTTTTTAATTGTTACATCTTTTCAATTTGGAGTTAATTACAGTTTATATCACTTGAGCTTTAGTAGTAATTTGATGTTAATTATAATTATTATAATAATAATAATAATAATTATTATTATTATCATTATCATTATCATTATCATTATCATTATCATTATCATTATCATTATCATTATCATTATCATTATTATTATTATTATTATTATTATTATTATTATTATTATTATTATTATTATTATTATTATTATTATTATTATTATTATTATTATTATGGTGCGAAAACTTTATTCATTTGAGAAGAAGTATGGTGCGAAAATTAGCGCATTAGCTTAATTTCAGATTTTAGAATTATTGAAATTTTTTGTATTTTTAAAAATTAAAAAAAAATAGAATTCAAAACTATGTAGTTTTGCCTACATGGCTGCCATGTCAATTAAAATAATTTTTCGGCGTGTATACGTGGCGTTTCCGACTTCCACATCATTTTCACGTTTGGTAGTTGGCTGACCATGTGCAATTTCAGAAAGAAAAAAAAAAGAAAAAAAAAGGAGGAAATGTGATGTATTTTGAGGCGGATTTCAAAGGTGATGTGCAATACCAGAAAATTGGGAAATGTAATGTATTTAGGGGCAATTACCCCCTTAATAAAATACCAATGTGAGAATGATGAGCGACCTTTTATTTAGGTTCTCAATTGATGAAGTTTAGTAAAATTTCAATACGAGAACAAAGATTTAAGATCAATAAGAATAATGAAGAAATGCCACATATGATTGTGAATTATTGTGGTGCCTTAATATGTTTTTGTTTCATTCGTTCCATCAGAATATTCATGATTGTTGGTACGTGGTACGAGTTTTAGGGGGGTGTATTCAATTAAGAATTTAAAAGATTTTGACAGAATTTTTATAATATGTAGAGTTTAACAAATTTTGTTAGATTGATTTATCTCTATTTTCATAGACTTTATAAATTTATAGATTATTATAATAATAAAAAATATCTATAAAAAATAATCAAATTATCCTTATCAACATGACATCAAATACTATACAAGAAACTTATTAATATACATGAAAAGAAAATTATGTAGCAACTAACAATGGTGAGGGTTGTTCTAAATGAAAATGTTTGAGTATATTTTTTTTAAAAAAACACCGAAATTTTAAAATACAAACTGTGATTAACCCTATTTATCCCTAGTGAGCAGCAGTCACGTCATCTGAATTTTTGCATAATGAACATGTTTTGTGTCTAATATTGACAACTTTGCAAATTGCTTCATTTAATGAGCAAACTAATCTCAACAACAATCCAATTTTCCCTGAATCATGCAAAACTTCCAATTCCAACTCGAATAGCAGAAGTTAAAACTTATTTTTTCAAAAATAAAATAAATATCAGATTTTTGGAATCGAAAAAGAATAAATTGCAAATATTGGAACATAGAATAGTGTCACAACACAAATGCAGAGAGGTGCTTGTATGCAGTAATAAATACTTGAGGCAAATATTAAAATAGTCATTTTGATTAAGTAAAAGTTAATTACAACCATCAAATTAATAATATATTAATTATAAACACTTTTACTTAAACACCCTTTTACTATTTTATTTTAAAATATATATCAAACATTTAAAAATCTAAAAACATAATGTAGAAATAAAAATCAAATAAAAAGATAAAAACCCTCACCCCACCCAACTTCCCCGTCGTTCCCCCCCTCTCAGACTTCGCACCGCCGTGGCTGGTCCGCGTGGCACGGCCTACATCTACTTGTATCGCCGCCGCTGGAATTAAACGTGGTTCTCCTACATCCACACTTGTCATCTGCAGTTCATCCACTGATTCTGCGGCGGTGGGTTCTAGAGAGTCTGCAACTTCGACATAGAAGAGGAAATTGGTGTGCGGGGAGGTGGCAGGTGCGGCCGCTGGTGGTGGTGAGAGATGAGCCAGCGATGGTTGCTGGAGTCTGAAAAAAGAAGAAGAAATTGGGTGGGGGGTGGGGGTACTTGGGAGTATTCTTACGTTTTTTTTTGTTCCAATTTATTTAATTAAATTTTCTTTCAATTTTATATTTCTTTTTATGTATTTTGATTATAATTTCATTAAGGGTAAAGTAGTCATTCACACTAAAAAAATGATTATAATTAATATAGTTTTATTTCTATGGTTAACATTAACTTTTCATTAAGCAAAATGGTTATTTAGGAGTATTAACACTAAATACTTTAGCAGTTTAATGTTAAAATCATGTCTTACAAGAATGCCCTATCGACACACATGACTTCTTTCAAAATCTCAATAACCTAAAAGGAAATCCAACGATCAGCAAACGACATGGTAAAACAAGATCATAAGCTCACGCCTCAGATGCGCAGAATGGAAGAGACAAGTAAATATAGAAAGTGGCGGACGATGACGAGGTCGAGGAAGTCCGGTGGCGTGGCTCTGTAGAAAACGTAGGTATCGCAGAGGAGAGAGAGACAATACTTGAAAATCTCTTATGGAGAGGTGAGATTTGTGTAGAGATTTTGTATTTATATTAGGGCACTAAAATCCTCCAAAATCCATGACATATTATAATCCATGGAAGTTTCAATACCACCAGATTTAGATAGATATTTAAAAGTTGTAATTGAATACCAACAGATTTTTAATGACCTTATAGAATCTGAATTGAATACCTATGGACATTTGAAATACAAAAAAAATCTTATAGAATTTGAATTTAATACACCTCTCTTGAAAAAATGTTAGGTGATTGTATTGAGAGTGAATAAATTGATCCACTTTATTGTAAAGTAGGGATAAGAAATACTCCCTCCGTCCCGCTATTAATGGCACGTATTCCATTTCGAGTTGTCCCATTAATAATGGCTCGTTTCTATTTTAGGAAATAATAAGGGATAGTTAATCTTAATTAAAGTACTAATTAAATGCCTAATAAAACCTACTTTAATTAAAAAGAAAACACTCTCTCTCCCTAACTCGTCAATCACTCCACCCCCTCTCTCTCTCTCCCGATTGCTCTCTCTTTCTCAGCTGCTACAACCTCGCCGCCTCTCCTCTTCCACGGCGACGGCGCGGCGACTCCGCTTCCCCCCTCACGCCTCCACCGCTTCCACTACCGCACCTCACCATCTCCACCCTCCTGCGCTTCTACCCTCGCACCTCATCGGCACCGCCCTTCACTTGTGCGCCGCCTCCTGCACGCTGCACCCTCCACTGCAAATCCCTTCCTCCATCGCCTCCACTGTAGTGGTGGAGAAAAAAATCCTAGCAGCAGCGGCTTGAGCGAGAAGACGGTGCAGATCTTGGCTTCAATAATCGGGTCTCCGCCTCCACCTGTCGCAGCCCGATTCCCGACACTAGTGATAGTGGGGTACGAGTATCGATACGACTATTTTTAAAAGAATAAAAGATAAGAAGAATAGGTCGAACATCAAGCGGAAGCTCGCATCAAAAGGTGTTAAAGAAATCATTATAAATGAACCCAAGGGTAAAATCGTCAATGTCGTTATAACTTTTTAATTATCAGGAATTTCACGAACAAAAACAAAACGGGTATCGCTCATTTTTCGTAAGGAATCATAACATGCAGAGTATCGCAGCAAAAGGCGAACCGATTATATGTATGAAGACATATAACCGTGAGTACATTGCTTAACTTCAAAAGAAAATTAAAGTATATCAATCATCAAGACTTTATCGTCAAAATGGAAATACGATAAAGTAAATACATCCTCCAACATTTCCCCGCCAGCACCAGACCAATCTCGCTCCTCGCTTAGTCTGCACATTTAGAAATATATGCAGGGCGTGAGTATATAATACTCAGTGGGCAAACGCCGAAAAACAAGAAAGGCGCTCTTAGAGCTATAAGTTTGAAGCTTGCCACATCTCAGCAATACACAGAAATAAAGTTAGCGTAAATGAATCTGTGCATGCAGTTTTCATAATCATGATATCATAAAGAAACGATAGCGCTATCAAAGTACTCATCATGTATGTACCACATCTACAACTCATCATTATCAAAGGTACTGAGAAGTAGGCCTCCCTCTCAAGTACCGTGACCGGCCGACCCGAAGACGGCTCGCAGTCACCTCTGTGCACAAAATCCCGCTTGTGGCAGGACCGAATTCGTCTCATCAGTAGAGGGTAACACACAAGCTCAACATCAAAAATTGGCAAGTCAAACAGTTCTCAAATATCATTTAACTCAAATCATTTGTTAATCTCATAACATCATCAAATCATTTTAGAAAGTTCATATGATAAACATATACTCAAAATATTGCCCACCTGAAGACCTTACTCAAACACTCCCGTCAAAGCGGAGTTACTTACTTCCTTGCTCTGCTCGTGTCTTCAGGGATCATCGTCATCATCGAAGGTTCATGTCATAAAATGAATCCCGATTAGAACTCAACGACAAAAACTCATGCCTTAACTCATGCTCTATCTTATATTCTATCTCTTAATCAACTCTAAATCCTTAAGTCCAAGGATAGGTTTCAAGAAAATCATGGTTCTAAGTCTCGATTTATCTCTCATATAAGACTCGTCTAATCTCATTAAAACACTTAGGCAACATAAACACATAAGGCACATAAGAAAATACAATCAAACATCAACAAATCATGTCCTGTTTTCCCACTGACTCAACTTCAAAATTTAACACGTTCTGACTCCGACATCTCCTGGACTCCAGACTCATACCAAAAGAAAGGTATTTTAGTCTAGTTTCATTTAAAAAAAAGTAGAGTCAGAAACTCCAAGTGGTTTGGGAGATATGGCGTTTTTACCACGGTCTACCATATTCGGCAGTTTTGAGCAATCGGAAACATTGATTTTTGAAAAATAGTAAACGTTGTCAAAATGAGCTCAAATTTGGTGGATATCTAGCCCATACAGTACGGTTGATACCATAAAAATTTGGAAAGCTAGATCACACAGGAAGCTACTGAAATGAATGACTTTGTCCCCTGTTCTCTGAAATTCCCGGTAGAAATGTGCAGATTTGGTTTTGCATTTTATAAAAATAGTAAATCAAGTCCAAATGACTTGAAATTTTACCGGTATGCTCAAGCCTCATGTAGGGACATTCTGTAAAATTTTCAAAGCCATTAGACATCGACAACCCGTCGATCACAGTAGGTCAGTAGCCTACGAAAAGTCACCAAAAACTCATCTCAAACTCTTAAATGCTCAATTCAACATTCCTTCAAAGAAAACCAATCAAAGCTCATTTTAAACACATATAACACTCAAAAACATTCAAAAACATTTAAAATACTCATCATACTCAAATTAACTCTCCTCTTTTACATCTTAACTCAAATCTCAAGGAAAACGTTTCTACAACGTATCAAGTAAATCCTCTTCTCAATTTCATGCTTAAAAACACTCAATCATTCAAAATGACCTCATACTTCTTATAACTCATTTTATACACATAAATCCCCTATAATCATACCAACCAAATTTTAATAAAAACTCATATATTCACATAAACTTTCAACAAAAACATGACAACTTCACAAAATGGTCATAAAGCAAATTAGACCTCATTTTATCAATTATTGACTTCTCAAAATATGAAAACTCAAAAACTCTCATAAACTAACTCAAGTCAAAATTTTACTTAGCTTCCAATAGACTTAATCAAACATATTAAAACACCAACATCATGCTCAATTACACATATCTTAAGCCAAATCATTTATTAAACACATAGACAAGAAAATCCCAATTTTTACCAAACTAAACTCTTTGACATTTTATGAACTCACATGGATCTTTAATCTCATCATATATCTATTAATCTTAACCCATTTAACTCACATATAAACCATCAATTTACAAATTAGAGCATAGATACACATAGCCCTAATTTTAGTAAACTAACTCATATCAAAATCATCATTTGACATCATATACTCAATTTACTCCATCAATCATCATCATATACATCTCATAGACTCATTTACATCATCAATTCATCACTTAAACCATCAACTCAAAAGTTCCCAATTTTGGGTAAACTAAACTTTATCAAAGTTTGAATCTCAAAGCATAGCTTTTCAAAACACACATCAATCATCATTGAACATCACATAGATCATCTTTCTCACCCCAATTCAAGGAAAGAAGAAGAAAAATTTTTGAAGGGTAGAACACCCATATTTTCGAAAATTTAGAGAAAAATGAAGGGGGTGGTTTTCTTGCTTCAAACTCTCAAGAATACTCATATACAATCTCTTACAAGTCTAGTCTATGAATATGGAGATCACTTACCCAAGTTTACACCAAATATCAAATTTTCTCTCACTATCTTCAAGATTGAATCTCCATGGATCTTCTTGAATCTAAGGAGATGGAAGGTGTTTAAGGTGGGATTTTGTTGGTGATTTATGTGTTTGGCATATTTTGGTGAAGCTTCGAAGGTGCATCAATGGAGGAAAATGGTGGAAAGTAGAGAGATGAAGGGGAGAGAGGTGGTGGTCGAAAGTTAGGGGAGAAGGAGAGAGAGGAATTTGCAAGATATGAAATGATCTTGGTAATCTTATAAAAGATTTGTGAATCTTTAAAGAGGATTTGAGAATCTTATGAAATATTTGGCAATTAATGCCTTGATCTCTCTCTCTCTAATCTCTACACTCTCTCTAATCTCTACTCTCTAAATCTCTACTCTCTCAATCTCTACACTTAGTAAATTTTAGTAATTAGTCTCATACTTGGGAAATTAAAAATAAATCATGTGAGAAGGGTGATTAAATAATAATCACAAAAACTATGGAAATATTACTCATTAATAAAGTACCATAGTATAATTATTCATGTGACCAAAATAGAATAATTATAGCACTAATATTAGTGCACTCACTCAATTATAATATTCCTCATCATAGGAAAAATAATTTTTAAAAAAAATTATGCTTGGAAAAATTTCCATAAACCGGCATCGTTCGATTTCTCGGTAAAAATAAACCGCACTTTCTTTGGAAACTTAATAAAAATTCCCAAGTGCTAAGGTTTCAAATAAAAATCATAATAATTTGGTCATATTGACACACGTCACAAAATCACATAATCATTCAGTCACGTAAACTCACATAACATCACATCAAAACAGTCGGCAGACTCAAATAAGCTAGACGTCTCTCTGACCGACTCTATTTATCAAGGTTTCTCACTCTTTCTTCCTCGACTCTATTTCCAACTCATTATTCCTATTTTTCTTAATAGGACAGTCAATCTCTGATAACTCGGTATCCGGTAACTCTATTCCCGGTAGTTGGAAATAAAATAAAATCTCAGCTCAATTCAATCAGCATCTCTATCTCTACTCATTTCTCAAATCTCATCACTCTAATTCCATCATCGGTTTATTCACTCGTATTTCTATTTAAAAGACAATCTGTCTTATCTGCTCATAAAAAAAAGTAGTCTCGTAATTCGACATCTCAGTACTCTCAATAGTGTTAAGACACTATCTCACAACATGAGGAAAAGTACGGGGTGTTACACCACCCTTTGTGCCGCCTCCTCCGCGCCCCCTTTCTGAAATCCGGCGAATAGCAACGACGGCGGCTTGAGCGAGAAGATGATGCAGAGGGAAGGAACCCTAACAGCGGCGACGATGCAGATCTTGGCTCAATAATTGGGTCGCCGCCTCCACCGCCTCCATCGACTTCACAGGCGCAGATTGTGGATTTGGTTTAGGCTAGGGTATTAATTGCAGATGGAGATTTCTTAAATTTCTTGGATTTAGATCTGTCAATTTACTTTTAGTTTACCATGTTTTCGCCGTAATTTGACCTTGATTCGATCAATTTGCGTCAATGTTTCTCCGATTCTGTAGCACTTTTTATGGTTAAGTTTGATTGGGTAGCTGTTTTTTTCGTTGCGTCAATGTTTCTCCGGATGGTTAATTTTTGTGGATCTGTGGATGATTTATTTGTTGTTTGAGAAGTTTGTGGATGGCTACGGGGGTGGAGGGAGATGACAGTTCAGATGAGGCGAAGGGAAGGCGCCGGCGCCGGCGCCGGTGGCCTCGCCGGTGTTGAGAGTGGCGGCGACCAGCGGCAGCCATATTTGAGGAAGAAGAGAAGTTATTCTATTAACTATATTTAACATTAATTAACAATAACATTAAACATGTGGTCCCTACAACTTTTCTCTTAATAACACTCTCTTTAATACCCGTGCCGAAAAGAAACGTGCCGTTAATAACGGGACGGAGGGAGTAAAAAATTGGTAATTGAGTAGTGTCTAAAAATGACAAATGCATATTCTTATGCAACGTCCCAAAATAGAAAAAAATGTACGAGAGGGAGGGAGCATATAATTAATAGATTCTTAAAAATGGGAATGGAGATTTAAGATAAATAATAATAGAACTACATAGGATTGTGAAATGTTGTGGTACGGCTAATATATTTGTTGGAACAAATGGCTTTAATTAGTCCATAATTACTTTGTAATTAATGGAATTAAATGGCATATTTGGAATCTACATTTTGAGTAGATTAATTTGGTATATTTACTTGTTCAAATCTTTTAAGAATTGAATGAGTAATTAAATGCCAAAAGATAGCCATTGAAAATGGAAATGTGGAGTGTCATCCCACATTGGAAAATTAAGGAAGTGTAAAGCTATTTATAAAGTGCTCTCCACCATAAAGGAACAATCAAGTGTGCTCCTCTATGGTGGACCTTATGGTGCACCCAAATGGGTTTTTGACTTAGTCTTTTAAGGCTAAAACTCAAATTCCTACGAGGAAGGTGCGAAGCACCTTCCGAGTCCGAGTCCGAGGCCGAGGTCGAGCACGTGCACGTGCACGTCGCAATGGGCGCACTTTGCACTTAGCTCGTTCGCGACATCGTCGCGAGGAGCTTTGAGGAGCCTTTAGTTTTGACAACTGAAACGGTGGCTCGTGTGACGTGGCAGTGACGTGGACCATGTGGCTCGGTGACGTGGCACCGCGTGGCGGATAAAGAATCTGGGTGGATGGGGTTGCTGACGTGGCAGCGGATGGATCAGGAGGTGGGGTGGTTGGCTCGCACCCCTTGACCGAACCAGTGTGATGGTTCGGACCACTGCTTGGTTCGAACAGACACCCCTCTGCAGACACCTCTTCATCGCACCCTTCCTACTCCTATAAATACAGCCCTGCAGAATGAGATTAAACACACCAACAATTAATTCAGATAATTAATTCGTTCATTCTGTCTTCTAGTTCATACTCAAGTCCCGAGTATTCTGTAGTTCGCCGGAAGTTCGAGTTCCTAGTACAAGGTCTCGTACTCATTCAAACCGTTGTATCTTGGGGACATTTGCCATCGAACCGTGTGTACTGTGCGGGACAATTTTGTCTTACGGAGAAAGAGTCTAACTCTTGCCTCGGTTCCCACATTTACGTTGTTACTCTGTCCGTATTTCTACACACATCAACAACAATCGTAAGACAAAATTTTGTGTAGAAGATGACGACACCAGTTCCGACCAACAACAATGCTCCACCAGTTCCGACCAACATTCCTCATGCTCCAGCACCTGCTGCTGCCGAAAAGCCGGAAAAATTCGCAGGTTCGGAACTTAAACGTTGGCAGTCAAAGATGCTTTTTTATCTCACTACGTTGAATATGGCTCGTTTTGTGACTGAATCTCCTCCAACTGTGGGGGAAGACGAGACTGATTCGCAACTGCGGATAGCATATGATGCATGGCATCATAGCGACTTTCTGTGTCGCAACTATATTCTGAATGGGCTAGACAACACTCTCTATGTCTACTCTAGCGCCAAGACGTCCAAGGAACTATGGGACTCCTTGGAGACAAAGTACAAGGCAGAAGATGCCGGCTTGAAGAAGTTCATAGTCGGTCGTTTTCTAGACTTCAAAATGGTTGATAGCAAAACCGTTGTGGAGCAAGTGCAAGAATTTCAACTGATCATGCACGACATTCTTGCCGAAGGTATGGAATTGTCTGAATATTTTCAGGTGGCCGCGGTGATAGAGAAATTACCACCACATTGGAAGGACTTCAAGAACTATCTCAAGCACAAACGCAAGGAGATGGGACTTGAAGACTTGATCGTTCGCTTGAGAATCGAAGAGGACAATAGAATCTCCGAAAACAAGACGAACAAAACTTCCATGGAGGCAAAAGCAAATCTAGCCGAGTCTAGCAACAAGAAGAAACGCAAGTTCAAAGGCAAAAATCCAGACTCAAAAGGTCAAAAGAGGATCAAAGGAGATTGCTTCAACTGCGGCAAACCCGGTCACATGGCAAAAGATTGTCGCAAACCGAAGAAAGACAAACACAATGGTCACCATCAAGCCCACGTGACGGAGACAAAGTCTGTGCCCCTCGACTTAGGCGAACTTGACTTGTGTGCCGTCGTAGACGAGGTCAATATGGTCGGCAGTCCAAAAGGATGGTGGATCGACACCGGTGCTACCCGGCATATCTGCGCCGACAAGACAATGTTCTCCTCGTATGAAGCTCTCTCCGGCGACAGAAAACTGTATATGGGCAATTCTACCGCATCCTCTATCATCGGAGTTGGAACCATTGTGCTCAAGATGACGTCGGAACTCAAGATAACCCTACAGAAGGTGTTGCATGTTCCCGACATTCGCAAAAACTTGATCTCAGGATCCGCTTTGTGCAACGCCGGATTTAGACTAGTATTTGAAGCAGGCAAAGTTGTAATGACCAAGAATGGTCACTATATAGGAAAAAGGCTACCTAGATAATGGCCTTTTCAAGCTTAATGCTATCCCTGTACTTGTACGTGATAATGCAATAAAGGAAAAAGTTACTTACTTGGTTGAGTCTCCTAATTTATGGCATGATAGATTAGGACATGCAAATCTAAACACACTACGTCGTTTAGTAAATTTAGACTTATTGCCAAAGATGTCTTTCAATCAACACCAAAAATGTTAAATTTGTGTTGAAGCAAAAATGGCAAAATCTCATTTTCATTCAGTGGAAAGATCAACGAAACCTCTTGAATTGATTCACACCGATCTATGTGATTTAAAACTTGTGCAAACAAGAGGTGGAAAGAATTACTTTATAACGTTTATAGATGATTGCACAAGATTTTGCTATGTGTATCTTTTGAGAAGCAAAGACGAAGCATTCGAAGCTTTCAAAACATACAAAAATGAAGTTGAGAATCAACTTAACACCAAGATCAAAATGATTCGAAGTGATCGAGGTGGCGAGTACGTTGCACCTTTTGAGGAATTTTGTCGTGAAAATGGCATTATTCATCAAACGACTGCACCTTATTCTCCACAATCAAATGGTGTTGCAGAACGAAAGAATAGAACATTGAAAGAAATGATGAATGCTATGTTGATAAGCTCAGGCCTATCACATAACATGTGGGGGGAAGCTATTCTTTCGGCTAATAAAATTTTGAATAAATTACCCCAAAAGAAACAAGAAAAAACCCCATATGAATTATGGAAAGGAAGGAAGCCGTCCTATAAATATACAAAAGTGTGGGGGTGCTTAGCAAAAGTTGAAGTACCTAAACCCAAACAAATAAAAATAGGACCAAAAACTGTTGATTGCATCTTCATTGGATACGCAAACAATAGTAGTGCGTACCGATTCTTGGTACACAAATCGGAAGTACCCGATATGAATGAGGGAATGATTATAGAATCAAGAAATGCCATATTCTTTGAAAAATTATTCCCCAAGAAAGAGAAGAATGATATAAGTTCGAAAAAAAGAACTTATGATGAAATTTCGCTTAAGGATAACGGACCAACACGTGAACTAACACCGCAACCAAGACGCGGAAAGCGAACAAAAACTGCGAAAACCTTTGGTCCGGATTTCGTAGTTTATACTTTAGAAGACGAACCAAAGACAATCAAGGAAGCATTGTCTGGTCCTGATGCCGATCTATGGCGTGAAGCTATCAATAGTGAAATCGAGTCAATCTTATCCAATCACACTTGGCTTATTGTTGATCTTCCTCCGGGAAATAAACCTTTGGGTTGCAAGTGGATTCTTAAGAAGAAATATAAAGCCGATGGATCTATTGATAAGTATAAAGCACGTTTGGTAGTTAAAGGCTACAAACAAAAGGAAGGGTATGATTACTTTGATACATACTCTCCAGTCACTAGAATTACATCCATTAGAATGCTACTTGCTATAGCCGCATTATATAATCTTGAGATTCACCAAATGGATGCAAAAACAACATTTCTAAATGGAGATTTAGAAGATGAGATATATATGGAACAACCCGAAGGGTTCGTGATTCCTGGCCAAGAAAAGAAAGTTTGTAAACTTGTAAAGTCTTTATATGGACTCAAACAAGCTCCCAAACAATGGCATGAGAAATTTGACCAAGCAATGATGGCAAACGGATTCAAAATCAATGAATGTGATAAATGTGTATACATTAAAGGAACATCCGACAATTTTGTCATTGTTTGTCTCTACGTTGATGATATGCTAATTATGGGCAGTAACAATAAAATAATCATAGAAACCAAGGAGATGTTAAAGAGAAACTTTGACATGAAAGATATGGGATTAGCTGACGTGATTCTAGGAATTAAAATTCTAAGAACACCCGAGGGAATAGTCTTATCACAATCTCACTATGTTGAGAATGTACTTAAGAAATTCAAAGCTTTTGATCTGCCTCCGGCTAAAACGCCCGTTGACCTAAGTATACACTTAGCCAAGAATCGAGGAGAACCCGTATCACAATCAGAATATGTTAGAGTTATTGGAAGCCTAATGTACTTGTCAAATTGTACAAGGCCAGATATAGCATATTCGATTAGTAAATTAAGTCGGTTTACAAGTAATCCCGGGAAGGATCATTGGACCGCATTGACAAGAGTGTTGAGATACTTAAAGCACACAATCTCTCATAGTATACACTATTCGAGATATCCCGCAGTTTTGGAAGGATATTGTGATGCCAATTGGATATCCGACACTAAAGACTCTAAATCCACAAGTGGGTTCGTATTTACCATTGGTGGAGGAGCAATATCATGGAAATCTTCTAAGCAAACATGTATAGCCCGATCTACTATGGAATCGGAATTTATTGCTTTAGACAAAGCCGGTGAAGAAGCCGAATGGTTAAGAAACTTCTTAGAAGATATTCCCTGTTGGGAAAAACCTTTGCCTCCGGTTATGATACATTGTGACAGCATGGCTGCTATAGGGAGGGTAAAGAATAGTTTGTATAACGGTAAGTCACGACATATTCGTCGAAGACATAATACCGTTAGACAATTGATCACTACAGGAATAATGTGCATTGACTATGTAAAGTCAAAAAACAATATTGTGGATCCGTTTACTAAAGGTATTAATCGTGATCAATTGTATAACGCAGTAAGGGGAATGGGATTAAAATCCACACGTTAAGAACTTTCATAGTGGTAACTCAACCATGATGACTGGAGATCCCAAGAACATGGTTCAATGAGACAACTAAATTATGGAAGTTCAAGTTGAGCACTTGAAACTTTCGAAATCCATTCTCATAGCTGCTCAAGTGCAAAGCCTGCAGCTTGTGGTAAAGGGTAAGCCGTCAAAAGCTTTTAATGATTCCTATAGCCTTATTAGGTGGAGTATGACAGGATACTCTTTATAGGAGATCACCTATACAAGTGAAGAAGTGGGGCCGCTTCAAATTATCAATAACACTTGTGAATCCAAGAAATGGTCCAAGGCCGAAATGGACACAACGTGAGAACGAAAGATATTAGATCTATTATTGTGTGTATGTTGTTGACTAGATTTACACAAAAGTTGACCGGTTCAAGACATCATGTTCACCGAGCAACGAGTAAATCCGATGGCATTACACTAAGGAAGGTTCAAAGCTAACAACTACCTATCCTAATGCAATAATGGATCGTCGGGACTTAGTTTTTTGCATTTGCATTAATCATCATTCATGTGGGGGATTGTTGGAACAAATGGCTTTAATTAGTCCATAATTACTTTGTAATTAATGGAATTAAATGGCATATTTGGAATCTACATTTTGAGTAGATTAATTTGGTATATTTACTTGTTCAAATCTTTTAAGAATTGAATGAGTAATTAAATGCCAAAAGATAGCCATTGAAAATGGAAATGTGGAGTGTCATCCCACATTGGAAAATTAAGGAAGTGTAAAGCTATTTATAAAGTGCTCTCCACCATAAAGGAACAATCAAGTGTGCTCCTCTATGGTGGACCTTATGGTGCACCCAAATGGGTTTTTGACTTAGTCTTTTAAGGCTAAAACTCAAATTCCCGAGTCCGAGGCCGAGGCCGAGCACGTGCACGTCGCACTTGTCGCAATGGGCGCTTTGTAGGCGCACTTTGCACTTAGCTCGTTCGCGACGTCGTCGCGATGAGCTTTGAGGAGCCTTTAGTTTTGACAACTGAAACGGTGGCTCGTGTGACGTGGACCATGTGGCTCGGTGACGTGGCACCGCGTGGCGGATAAGGAATCAGGGTGGATGGGGTTGCTGACGTGGCAGCGGATGGATCAGGAGGTGGGGTGGTTGGCTCGCACCCCTTGACCGAACCAGTGTGATGGTTCGGACCACTGCTTGGTTCGAACAGACACCCCTCTGCAGACACCTCTTCATCGCACCCTTCCTACTCCTATAAATACAGCCCTGCAGAATGAGATTAAACACACCAACAATTAATTCAGATAATTAATTCGTTCATTCTGTCTTCTAGTTCATACTCAAGTCCCGAGTATTCTGTAGTTCGCCGGAAGTTCGAGTTCCTAGTACAAGGTCTCGTACTCATTCAAACCGTTGTATCTTGGGGACATTTGCCATCGAACCGTGTGTACTGTGCGGGACAATTTTGTCTTACGGAAAAAGAGTCTAACTCTTGCCTCGGTTCCCACATTTACGTTGTTACTCTGTCCGTATTTCTACACACATCAACAACAATATTTTGCTATATAGAATTATTAGATAGATAATTATTTTTTAAGAATATATGCCACCTCAGTAGTTTAATTAAACTGCTATCCTAAAATCCTATGAAAATGGAGTACTATAATATTATAATAGACATATATTTATTAAAACTATAAATAAATTTCTTTAATTTGATCAAATATTAAATTAACAAAGTTGAATGTTATAATTTGACGTGAGAATCGGGGTTCAAGATCAACAGATAATGGAGTACAATGTTAAAATATTTATTTATTGCCTCAATTTTAATTTAAATGTTACTATTTATTTCAAAATATGCTATTCGGTCAAATATAATTAAAGAACCTATTTATTTTCAATATATCTAAATATTCTTGTATTTATGTCACGCCCCAATTTTCGAAGGAAGGCACGAATGCCGGGACATGACTAGGGGTTGGATTTAAGAAGCGGGAACGAAAGGATAATAATAATAATAATAATAATAATAATAATAATAATAATAATAATAATAATAATAATAATAATAATAATAATAATAATAATAATAATAATAATAATAATAATAATAATAATAATAATAATAATAATAATAGCTTTTATATTCAAGTCGGCAAGTTTGGCTCAGCACGCTGGTGGTTCAGAACCAGACTACAAATACGTGCGGTTAAACAGTCAGACATTTAATAGTAATTTAATAAAGCAGTAGATGATGGGGTAACCGAGTCTAGATCGCCAAAAGGAGTTGACCGACCAACTCACTCATGAGGTTGTCATAGCACCAACATGTTTATGAGGGCTTTGGTCAAGCATCCAAGAGGGGCTGACTATATGCACTCTCCATCGAACGATAAATAATGAATAAATAAATAATAATATCATATATATATATGATATTGATGATCTAAGGGCTGAAAATGGTTCCTAATTTATATTTTAAGAAGCGTTCTTATTTTAGCATCCCCCTATATAGGGGGCGGTTATTCAATAAACCACCCTTATTTTAAGAATTACGAACCAACAAAAATGCATGAATTTTATGTATAACACGCATGAATAAACTGTATAAAGGCATGAATTGCGAAAAATAATTTTTTGCTACCTTTGGGATTCGAACTCAGGACTAGGGATGGCAACGGGCCGGATCTGGACCGGGTCTGGTCAATACCAGATCCAGATCCGTTTTCATATATCAGATCCAGATCCGGATCCAGATCCGCGGATCTAAAAATTTTGGATCCAGATCCAGATCCGCCAGATCCGCGGATCCACGGGTCCAGATCCATGGATCTACTATTTTTAAATTAAAAAAAAATCACAAAATTAACATCTAATTTTCGAAAAATTCTCCATCAAAACTTCATGAATTATAGATGATGAATAGATTATTCAATTACATCATCAAGCTATGATTCAATTAACATCTAATTTTCGAAAAATTCTCCATCAAAAATTCTCCATGGCGGCGACATGATTTCCTGAATCTGCCACAAATGTCCAACAAAGCCAAAGAGCTTCAGCAAAGCTGCTGTCACTTACAGCATATAATGCCAAGCCTCCAAATCCAATGAGGAACAGGGTCGCAAAGAGTAGTGCGTCGGAGATGGAGATGGGCAGCAGCCGCAGCACGCAGAGTCGCACCGGCGAACTGGAGAAGGTCTGAAAGTGTCGGCCGAAGTGGAGTGCTTCGAGAGCTCCGAGAAGGTGGCTGGCGAGCTGGAGCTGGAGTGGTCCGAGAAGGGAAAGAGGGGCGGCGCCGCGGCGGGCGAACTGGAGGAGGATGGGCGTGTGTCGTGTCTGCTGCAACTGCCTGCTACTGTCCCCACCTTCGCCGGCGGCTGGGGGGCGAATTGGTGAGGCGGCGGGCGGCGGGCGGGCGAGGGAGTGAGGGAGAGTAGCTGAGGCGGCGGAGTGAGGGAGATTGGGAGAAGAACCGAGAGTGGAGAATTAGAGTTGGAAAGTAGGGTTTCAATTTTTAAAGTTATTCTAATTTTTCTATTATTTTAATTTTTTAATATATCTAATACTATTAATAAAATAAATATAAAAAATAAATAATATATTTTAAATAAAATCGGATCCATGGGTCAGATCTGGGCCGGATCCGGATCTCAAATTTCAAGATCCAGATCCAGATCCGTTTTAGAAAGTGAGATCCAGATCCGGATCCAGATCCGTGGATCCAAAAAATTGAGATCCAGATCCGTAAAATCGGATCTGGATCCACGGATCTGGACCGGGTCCAGGATCCACTGCCATCTCTACTCAGGACCATGAATTTATCCAACAAGGTGATGAATCAACCGTAGATCTTGATGATCTAAGGGCTGAAAATGGTTCCTAATTTATATTTTAAGAAGCGTTCTTATTTTAGCCTTCCCCTATATATATATATATATATATATATATATATATATATATATATATATATATATATATATATATATGATTTTTGACTAGCATTTTACATACTCAAAATATATAACATACTTTTTAATAGCTATTTTAAAATATTGCAGCCAATCCGCCACATCTGCTTCCATCTCCACCGTCTTACTAACCTGAAAAGATTGAAAAGATTTGTGGGCTGAGTACTAGTGTACCCAATGGGTCGTGCATTTTTGAAATGATCATTTCCATATGATAGTCCATGCACATACGTGAATTATAGAAGGTTTTAAAAATAAACATTTAACTTCTATAATCACAAAATATTTTCATTCATTTGCGCGCGCCATACCGTAGCACCACTGTTACCCTTATCATTTCATTCGTAGTCCCTGGGCGACCCCTGGGAAGTAATCATTCATTCATTCATTTATTAACTAAATAGGACCCCGGGACGAACCCACGTCAACTACACCATCTAGTCGGATTAAGGGCGAACGCAAAATCCTCCTTTCATCTATAAGGCTCGTGGGGATCAATCCACTACCTTAAGACAATGCGCACAACTTTTAATAGGTGTGTTAGACCCATTAAAAGCCACAATTGTTAACATAAGAGCATTAAACAGTGGGAGAACATGAAAACATTCCATGGACATACCACATTTTATCTAATAATATTAGAGCTTAATAACTCAAGTATACTTTGAAAAATATAACCCATCTTAAAAATACAGTGGAGCTTGTAATATAAATGATTATCACGTGCTCAACTTATAACTTACTCCTTAAAGAAAGTATGTAATTTACATATGTAGTATGATTTTATTTGATCAACTTATCACGTATATATAGCCGCAATATATAGTTTTGCTGAGTTGATATCTAGTAGGTTTGCTGAATATCAATATCCTACTTCTAGGTTGGCTTACTAATTTACTACCATGCAGACGCGTGCATGGCTTAAATTAATAAGGTTTGCATTGATATTTGTACCATACTATTTATATATATGTAGATATTTATTAACTAAAAGCTATTTAGTATAGCTATATATACGTATTGTGTTATATAATATATATAAAATTCTACTTAATTCGCTTAAGATATATATGTATATGTATGCGCTATATATTATATACTCGTATATATATATATATAATTTATCTTTTTAGAATAGCTATTAGGTAAATATAGATTCAAGTCTTGTAATATAATGCAGTTGAGTTCATGTTACGAAAATGCTTAAGGAAATATCAATGATTTTTTTTAAAATATAATGAGAAGTGAGTAACGACATGTTATTCTCAAATCTAATTCAATTTAGGCTCAAATGAATCCAAAATTTCTTCAAATTCCTCAAATATTTTAGAAAATAATCTAATATTATTCTAATGGAAAATCGGGGTGTCACAAGTTAGGTTCTTAATTGCAAAATTTAATAAAAATCCAATATAAGAATGATAAGTTAAGATAAATAATTGTGAATTGTTGTGGACTTTAATTTGGTGTCTCCAATATATAATCAATATATAGATAATTATTTCTAAGTATATACGTACACTAACTCAATAGTTTATTAAAACTATTATATATCCCGCAATCTTTGATGTGGCAAAAAGATATTATAATAAAGTTGAATATTATAATTCAATATAGGAATGATGCTCTAAGATAAATAAGAACGAAGTAAGGTGCTAGAATATTTTTTTTTAGTCTCAACTAAAATTTAAACTTTATTATTAGTTTTAAAATATTTTATTTGATCGTATTAAATTGAAAGACTTATTTATTTCAAATTCATATAAGTGTATCTTTTATTTATATTTTAATTGATGAAGTTTAATAAAAAAAAATCAATATGAGAATGATGAGTGACCTTTTATTTATATTCTCAATTGATGAAGTTTCGTAAAATTTTAACGTGGGAACAAAGATTTAAGATAAATAAGAATAAGAAATGTAGAAAATGCCAGATTGTGAATTATTATGGGAGGTGGTCTTGGGTACAATTGGATGTATCATACAATCGAGTTACATCCACACCTTGATCCGAACCCGCATCCTAACTCGAACCGTATAAATAATACTATTATGGGTGCGGGTCAATCCGATTGTACGGTTCACCCAATTGTACGGTTGTACCCTTAGTTTTTGTGTTATTATGTTATCTTTAAATATGTATTGCTAGGGTTGCATTCCATGACAACCACTTCCTTAGATGAAGAATAAAGACCACATCTTGTCCATTCATCTAATCTCAATCAATGGTCCATATAATTTCTTGAATTGATTTTTAATGTAATTAAATATTATTTACTTACATTTTTTAAATCGCAGAAGGACAATTATGTAATCTGGAATTCGACGAATTTGGTATGTTGATCAATTCCCGTCAATTACTCAATTTATGTTCTGGTGTGATCTAATCCTAAAGAATGGAGCAATATTTTAGGTTTCATCAAATATCTTCATCCCCGATTCAATCTGTAGATAAAATCCTGTAAAATCCTCTCTTCCCATTATGGGATCTGGTATATTTCGATTGAATGGAGCAAAATTATAGGTTTTCATCACCTGTTGAATCGGTGAAATATTGGTTTGTTTTTTTCATTGCCGTCTTCGCAAAACGCCGCTGCAAAGGGTTTTTTTCCAAGAAACAATATCTCGATTGTCGAAATCCACAACGGACAATGAATTGGATTACACCTCTTGTGATATCTGCTGGAGACGAGCACTCTTCTTATATGGTAAATCTCATTTCGTTCAATACATGAAGATCTTTCTTTTTGGTTTTGTAGTATAATTTTTATGAATTGATGCACTGAATAAAAAAATTTACACTACTTAACTAGTAAATCTCCCTGTTCCATGTAATACTGGAATATCCTTCATTCTGGATTTTAGTATAATTTTTTTGTGAACTGACGATCTGAATTCCAAAAAAAATTCATTATATGAACGTAGATGAACTGATGTTTGTGTTTCTTACCATATTAGTAAAAGTTAAAGATAAGTATTTCTTTAATTTGATATTCTTAAAAGAATGGTTGATATGCTTTCGTGAACATGGTTCTGCAGGTTTTTGTTTGTTTATACTGAACTTAAGGTCTTTTTTTATAGTTATAGATTCGGTGAGAAGTTGTGAGATGTTTTTATAGTCTATTGTGTGTTTTGATAGACATTATTGAAACAGATTGATGATATTAAACTCTGTTAGGTCCGGAGGGTCTCGAATAGGTGTATGGGGGGGGAATACACCTATGGGCTATTTTTATCCTCTAAAACAGAGGGATCTCAAGATAGAGATCAAAATGAAACTTTACACGCAAACTATGACGCCTGTTAACTGAAAAGAGTTTTGACCAAACAGGGTTGACGACTGATACTAAAAACTCTTCAGTAAGGAGTTACCAGTTAAGTTACTGGAACTTAACTGATGCACGTAAGGGCTTCAGTCGAGTTTGCTAAAACAGAGATGATAACACTTTTCCTAACTATCAGATGATAGATCAGTCAGACTGATATCATGCGCAACGGAAATAACTTTGTTTCGTAATAGCCTCGGTTGAGCATGTTGTTAGTCTTAGGTTTCTCTTTGCAGTTATTCAGTATTCAGTTTATCAATTGAAACAACACAAGTAAGAATGTAAAACTGAAAGTTGTAAATAACACAGAGACTTTTACGTGGTTCGAAAAACACTTCCTACATCCACAGTCGGTTGATCAGACCAACAATCCACTCCGCAAGTGCTTAACTAGTCCACTGCAAACCGAACCGTGTGCTTGCCGAGTGTACACAACCGTACCACTGAAGAAACCACTTCTTCAGTACCCACACTTCACTCGTGTCGGATTTCTCACTCTTAGCACAACCCGTGCTAAGATATCTCAGAGTCAGAGTACCTTCCTGAACTCCGAATCACTCAAACACTCGGCTCTTTCTTTCGAAAGGAGGTTTGAACACTTGCCAACTGTACTTCAAAGAACAAGTTCTTTGGAGCAAGTTTGACCTTGGCTTCTGGGTAAACAGAGGTTTGCCTAAGGTTTAAGAGAATGTGTGTAATCAGCAGTGACTGATTTTGGCTTTGGAATTCTCTTCTTCGATTCAAGCTTTGGGGAGGTTAAGCTTTTGGCTGAGAAACTATTTTGGCAGAGTTTCAGCTTATGTCGTTGAATCGGTGAAGATTGAAGTGATCCTCGAACATTATTTATAGGAGAGGTCTTGAATAGATCCGTTGGCGGAGAACGTCTTCAAGATTTCTTCCGTTGCAGAGCATTTTGAATTTGGGCTAAGGCTTCAATCTTCGAGGTTCCTTGTTTGGTGGGAACGGCTATCTTGAAGAGCAGGAGATGTGACGTCTCTGATAAAGTAGCCACCAAATAGGAATGACCTCTGCAGAGAGAGGAAGATCCTGAGATCTCTGCATTTAATGCGGCTGTACTTTTATGAGTACGTGGCTTCCTTTGAACGTTGGAAGTTCAGTCCGAGGAAGAATGTTTAACTGATACTTGACTTTAGTATCAGTCCGCTGAGTCCACGCGGCACGCATTAAGTAATCAGTTCCGAACTGATTCTTCAACTGATACTTTAGTTGGTAACTTCAGTCTTCAGTCTTCAGAACCGCAAGCTAAACTAGAAACGAACTCTAACACTTGAGTTCAAAACCGTTCTAGTCTATTACAATTAAGACATATGGATTTTGGTACCATCAAAACAAGGATTAGGATATTCCACAAGGTTCCCAACAAACTCAATTCAAAATAAGTCATGAAAAAAATTAACCAGTTTTCCAAGTACGACAACCTACCTGGACTATATGAATATTTGTACGCATGTTCGTTATTACATTTCAACATGTTTAATTGTTATGTTACTAGTGACACACATAGTTCATTTGTTTGCTAGTTCATTAATTCATTGGTTGATTGATACTGTTCAACATAAAGCAATATAAAATAAAAGATATAATCCAGTAAATTTTGATTAAATGTATTAGTTTGTTCAACATTTTGTAATTGTTATGTTACTACTAATGCATTCCATGGTGGTCCATTCATTATGTTGGCATGTTCATCGTTCCAGATCTTAACGATTGTAAGATTTGTGGTTATTGATTTTTTAGGACAACATTACTACTGATGCTGACTTATGTAAGCTGCCAGAGGATGGTCTTGATCTTGTAGCCTCTTACCTCAACTATGTAATTAAACCTCATTTTTTACATTTTTGCAAAGAATATATTAACTGTATGATTATATACAAAGAACCTTAAAATGTGTGTGATGCAGGAAAATGATATTACTGAGATGACGAATATCTGCAATGTTCAACAAAAAGAGGTTGCTAGTTTGTTCTGCAATATATATATATATATATATATATATATATATATATATATATATATATATATATAGGAGAGTTCAATGAAGACCACACCCCTATATAGAGAATGAAGACCAAATCTGGTTCCTAATCGCCTCCATCTCTCCTGCTGCTGCTCCGCCGCCTCCCCAATCTCCCCAAGCCGCGC
Organism: Salvia miltiorrhiza; assembly: GCF_028751815.1. Taxonomy (NCBI): domain Eukaryota; kingdom Viridiplantae; phylum Streptophyta; class Magnoliopsida; order Lamiales; family Lamiaceae; genus Salvia; species Salvia miltiorrhiza. The sequence continues at coordinate 21,307,561 of NC_080387.1, forward strand.
CAGACCAGCAGCGCCGCTCCCCCACGTCCATCCCTCTCTCCTCAAAATCGCCATCCCTTCCTGCCTTGGTAATGGTCGTCATCGCAGGTGGATCCACTGCCACCGCACCGTAGATCCCTAAATCTGCACCATTTTCTTTCGATCTCCGGGATCTCCGGCGACCACCGCAGGTGCCATGACCACCGCCCTCCAGTTGTCGCCGCCTTCTCGCACCAGTTCCATTTTCTATTTTACCATTTTGTTGGTTCTGTGCTACAAAATTCGTAAATTCTGTTGGTTGTAAAGTCCAGTTGGGTGTTAAAAGGTAGAACCTTTGTATAAATTCTGTTGGTTGATTTCTGCAAAAATAATGGGAAAATTTGGTTGATTAAGGAGTTTGAACCTAATGTTCGTAGAAAATATTAATGAACGTACCAATGTTCGTTGATACGTTCGTAGAAAAATGAATGAACATACTAATGCTGGATGATATGTTCGTAGAAAAACAAATGAACATATTACTGTTCATCGATATGTTCGTAGAAAAACAAATGAACATACTAATATTCATCAATATGTTCGTCGGAAAACAAATGAACATACTAATGTTCACCTATTATGTTCATTGACGGATCAGGTCCCATAATTGGAAGAGAGTAATTTTCGGGATTTGTTCAACCAGATGCCATAATTCGTGGATTTGAGTGGACGTTTTTGCCCTTTTTGGATTAAATAAATGTAATTAACCATTATTTAATTACATGAAAAATCAAATAAGGAAATAATCTGGATCATTGATTGGATTGAGATGAATGGCCTTGATTTGGTCTTCATTCTCTATATAAGAAATGGTCTCCATTGAATGCGACCCCCTATATATATATATATATAGGGTTGGGCTAGGGTGAAAACACCCTTAAGTGTTTAAAATAGGAACAATTTCTCACCCTAGATCTATACCAAGTTAACGGCTGAGATTTAAATCTTGCATTTTAGATTAATTCGTTTCATGTGTACTGGTAATTCATGCGTATTTTTAATTAAGGATAATATAGTAATACCACAATTTTGACCTTCCATGTACAGATTTTTATCCCCAGAATTCACGTCCATTAAGTTGGAAAGATTGATTTTCCATATCCGATGAATTTGAATTAACAATTAATTAAAGATTGATTTCATCCCCAGAATTCACGCTCACAAATATTGTGAATACAATATGTTTATCATTAAAAATGACTTGCAACCGCGATTCATATCTTATCTCTTTAAAATTCATGAAACATATTACTTAAATTCATGAAACATATTACTTAAATTCAAGAAGATACTTTCGTGATCAATAATCGACATACATGATTTGTCACATACAAATTCAATTCATGTTGTATCAAAACGTAATTCAAAACTAATATGGCTATGATATTCACACGGGTAATGAATCACACAATTGATTGCATGAATTATTTTAGCAATTCCTGAAACGAATTAAAATATTTTTTGATTCGTGCTGTATCAACACGTAATGCATGCAATTTAATTTTCAATTCGTGTTATATCAAAACGTAATTCATATAATTTAATTTTTGATTTGTTCTGTATCAACACAAACTGTACGACGTCTTGAGCAACACAAAAATACTTTTTTGACAATAACATGTACCAAGCGACTCCATAAGAATCTTCAAGCAACTACGAGATCAAATAGATTAAAGTTTCAGTGCGTAGAAAATTTCTTAAAAGATTAAAACATGATACAGCCTTAGTTTAGGGATTTAGTGAGAGAAGATCTGCTTTGGATATGGAAATAATAGGATAATTAAAAAAATGTATCAAATTAAGTTTCTTAGTTAAGAAACGTATCCAAGTAATTGATTAGAAAAAACTAAAATTACATGGCTATCCTCTTTCAATTGTAGCGTGTATATTTACACAGAATTGAGGCAGCAAATCTGACGGTTAGATCTATGAGAATCAATGGATGATATGTGTTCCTATTTTATACAAAAAGATCTGTTTTTATTTTAGCCCAACTCTATATATATATATATATATATATATATATATATATATATATATATTGACTATTTCACCATATTGAGCAATCAATTTTATAATTTTGCACAGCGTGCCGGAGTTGAAATTGTCACCGGACAAGGGAAGTGAACTCGAAAAGTTCATCCTAGATTCCATGATGAAGGATGATGCTACGATTGCATCCCCTAACGTGCTGTTTGTTGAGGAGGAAGTACTTGTTAGTTTCGTGTCCATTTCATCCGTTCACTATTGTAGAATTGTGATATATGTTTATATTGTATTCTTCAAGTTTTATGTTCGTCATCTGTAGAAGATGTTCAACCAACGTTATCAAACGAACCTGAGGTTGAGCCCGTAGTTCAGAGTACGCCTGTTCAGAAGGGCGTGTTATATCTTTAAGGCAAACTACTATATTAATATGCAATTACTTTATTATTAATTATATTATTTTGCTATTATTTTCTTAAATTTGACATGTATATTAATATGTGAATCAGACATTGATTCATAATAGACTTGATCCGAGGAGCGTATTTTTGAACATTAAGGAATCATATAATATACAAAACAGATAAAATTTATATAGAAGATGAACTATTAACAATTTCATTGTTCAAGAAAAAATACATATTATCAATTTTGTAAAGAAACAAGTAATTTGTATTAGTTTTTTTGTATAAAACCCGTTCAATCTACACTGTGTTGGACATGACGAACTTAAAATTTGATCATGTGAACATTAGCAACGAACTTGATGCATACACATAACCTATTCTACAGAAAAAAATTGTGTCGCATCGTATTGTGTAACATTATAATTTCTGAATTAATATATCACTATTTCACTAACATCCTTACGACTATTCCAATAACACCAATACCAGATAATTATATTGTTTTGCTTCCGTGAGCTTAAATTTTGCATATAATTAATATGTTACTCACACGTCGATTTATCATAGCCTTGAGCCGAGAAGCGGGATTTTTGGACATTATGGAATTATATAATATGCACAACAAATAAAAATTTATATATATGATGAACTACAGAAAATGTCGAACCAGAGAAAAAAACTATAGATTCTCATCTTTGTAAAAAAAACAAGCAATTTGAATTAGTTTTTTGTATACAACTCGTTCAACCTACATTGTGATGGAGATGCCGAACTGAGACTTTGACCATTTGAACGTGATAAACGACAATGATGCATACACATAACTTAATTATACAGAAACACTGCGTCTCATCGCTTTGTGTAACATTAAAATTTCTGAACTCAAGATGCAAAACAGATAAAAAAATTATGAACATTAAGGAATCATAAAATATGAAAAACAAATAAAAAATTTATATAGAGGATGAACTATGAACTAGATAAAAAAATTATATAGAGGATGTGTCACGACCGGCCTTAACTAAGGATAGCTAATTCGGGAAATCGTGACTAGGGAAGGGATTTAAGAAGCGGGGTTAGAAAGGGCACATTTGACTCATTCATAACTTGATTATAGACATTGATATCTAGTATTAATTCTTGAAATAAAATTTAAGACATTGAAGGATTGACGCATATAATTAAAAAGGATACTCGATGAACCCGAGTAAGCATTAGATATTTCTTTGAAGAGTAATTCACATAGTTATAGACTTGACTAAAACATAATCAGTGTTTGCAGCGGAAGACATAACTGAGATACATGTATGCAGACATATATCTTTTCTGAGCCTAATTTCAAATTGACAAAAGCTCCACTCAGCAACACTTCATCATCCATCACAGCTCAACCTGCACATTCATAAACATATGCAGGGCTAAGTACAATAGTACTTAGTGGTAGTTGCCAAAACTAAAATATAAACTTAACAATTTTTTTAAAACCACAACATCATATAAGAGACGTGAGTCTTCTTTCAAATCTTTTGCTTTCTAAATATTTCCAAATCTATAAATAGCGTGAGTGCATTCTTCATCATCGAAAGTCCTATTAAGAAGCATCGTGTCGTGAGGAAGGCCTTCCTCAACGAGCACAGGCATCGCGCCGTGAGGGAGGCCTCCCTCAGCGGACACAGCATCGTACTGTTGAGGGAGGCCTCCCCCAACAGACGCTAGCATCGTACCGTTGAGGGAGGCCTCCCTCAACGGACGTTTGACCGGCCAACCCTCTCATTGACTCACGGTCGCGTTGCATATATAAATATATATATATCCTGGCAAGATAGCTATCCGCTCAGGAATCGATCTTGTTAGCATCAAATAAGCATTAGATAATAAGCATAAAGCATTAAAGCGTAACTCACATAGGCGTTAAATAATAAGCGTAAAGCATTAAAGTGTAACAAAGCGTGAACCACGTAGGCGCGTAACAAAGCGTAACTCACTTAAGCGTAAATCTCTTAAAAGCATAACAAAGCATAAATAATAAATTATAAAAATTTAAGCTGTAATTAAGCGTAAATAGCATAGTGTAAATTATTAAAGCGTGACAAGCGTAGATAATAAAGTTTAACTCATTTAAGCATAATAAAGCATAACTCATTTAAAAATCTAATTTTTGCATTTTAAAGCATGAAAGTTGCATAGTTCTTAAATAGCATTTTTATTTTACGCGTAAGAAATGCCCACCTGGTAGTCGAGACTCACGACTAAGCCTTAAACTCTTGTGCTTGACCTTTAATACGAGAAAATAAACAAGATTTTAATTCGAGGGAAATTCTCAAATAAATGCGAATGCATAAAATAACTATGCATGACTCTTATTCCGTTAATTATTATTCTGAGATAATAAACCGAGAAATTTCTAATAATAATCCAACTATAGGATTAAAGCTCGTTTTATGAAATCAGATAGTTAATCTTAATAATCTACTCATCTTGAATTAGTCTAACTTACTTATAAAAAAATCACTAATTAAATATAATTAGGATTAATAGTGGGGCCTAAATTAATAAGTCTCATTGGGCTTAACTAAATAAATTTCATTGGACTTAATCAATTAAATTGTAGGAGCCCAAATAATATAAATTCGAGACCCATTATTATTAAATAATAGGAGTCCAAATAATAATTAATGTGAACTGGAAAGAATTAATCTTAGTCCAATAGACAATTTAATCGGCTCAAATGACGAATTAACAGCTGGGCTGAACTAAACAAATCTGAAACAGGCCCAATAAAATTAAATAAATTCCAGCCCAAGAACATTAAATAAATTCGGCCCAACTCTTAAAACCTAGCCCAAACACCTTCTTTTCTTCTCTATCAGTCACGCCTCACGCACACACACTTTCCATTATCTCTCTCTCTCTATCTTTATTAAAGCATAACACTCTTTCTCTCTCTCTTAATTAAAGCAGAATACTTTTCTTCAATAATATCGGTTCTTCTCTCTCTCAATTATCGAAACTCATTTTTTTTTTTTTTTATAAGGCAGAACAACTCTCTCTCTTAATTCTCAGGACACAAAACGCTGCTCAACATTATCTCTCTCTCTCGCTCGATCCAGCCATCGCCGCTGCAAATCCGGCGAGTAGCCGTTCGTCCTCCTCCCTCTCCTTAATTCTCTCTCAAAACACTCTCTCACGGTTCCTCCAAATTCGCCGCACAGCCTCTCTTCCGGCGACCGCACGGCCGCTGCCCTCGTCTCCCTCAGAAATCCGCCGTTGGCGGAAGCTCGCCGGAGGATCAGCGCCGACCAGCCGCTGCCACCAGCTCCCTCTGATCTCTCTCTCTCACTCCACGCACGCTGACACACACACAGAACACGACGCACACACACACACGCTGCAGCAGCGACCGCCGGCGATACCACACCGCCGCTGCCGACCGCCGCGCCTGACCTCCAGCCCAGCCCTCTGCAACCTCCACGACGCACGCCCTCATCTCTCATGCTCCATCCTCGGCCGGAAAACAGCGGCGGAGCCGCCGTCGAGCCCTAGCCCCATTTCTGGAATCGCCGTCGTCGCGGCCCTTCTCCGGCGCGATGGATCGCCGCCGTCATTCCCTCGGCTCGACTGAACAGGTACATCGGTACATCGATCTAGTCCCACTTCCTTTTCCTTCTACTCAAGTTCACTTCTCAAATTTACGTGAAGTCTTGGTTCTATATACTATATATGCAAGGGATTAATGGCATTGTGGGGTTGCTTCTGTGTTAGCATTTAATTTCTAGAGTCCAGTGGGAATCATAAACGCATACGACATTCTACATAACATGGGTAAATCTGTATTACTGAAACTTGACTTTGCTAAGTCCATTATGCATATATATCTCAATTCTTTATTCTCACTTTCTAAAACATAAGCATACTTGTTGGTGTGAATCATGTAGCATGAACTAGAGTAAAATGAGATTAGCAATCACCTGTGTTTTTTTGTGCTTGGTTGGCTGCTGTGCTAATGAATTCAGGAATGAATAAACTGAAACATAATTGTGGATTTTTGCTTAACCATTGCAGGCTGAACTCAAGAAGAAAATGGAGAAGTTTAAGTTGAGCTTACCTCTTGGGGTCCAGATTGCAGCTGAAATAAACTCTATGATTTTTGGTGCATAAAGGAAGGAGGGGGAATCGTAGTTGGTGATTTTCAGGCTACTATGAAGCCCTCAATTTATAGGCAGATTAGGCCGCAAAACTTGAAAACTATTTACAGCAAATGTGGAAATTTTGCTGCAACTTTTGACAAAAATGAAATTGGTTGGTGGCTGCCATAATTTTTTTTTTTACTAATAGTGGAATTTCATGTGAGACTTTGAAAAGTGGAGTACTCATAGGGTGCGTCTGATCCTAGTTGTATCTTAGCATGCTTCAAATATTAAATTGTGACTTTTGCAGGGAAAAGAGTATGACCTTAGCAGAGTTAAAGAAAAGGGGCTGCTATGCGTGTACTATCTATATTTTATTTCTTGATTTTGTATACTCTATTGATAGTGTAGGAGCGTAGGGAGTGTGAAAGAAAAATGATGATTGTAAGTAAATAGAATTGAGGTGACTAATAAAAATCTCTTGCCTTGATTAATTAATCAAGTATTTGTAAAACAAATATTGGGTTCTACTAAATAACGACACTTCGTTATAACTCTCTACGAATTAAATATCTAATTTAACTCGTTCTTAAATTCGGAATTATATCACGACTTCCAAGTAAATAATAGAAATAATATTTCTATCGCATATAAATTAATAACTTGACTTCGCTAAGTCAGTTATTAAACTGGATAATAAATTATTGAATGCTTCAATAATTCAATTGCGATCATATCACGCAATGGCATCAAATTCAGATTTCTGAGCTGAATTAGTTGATAACTAAACACTGGATTTACCATAACTGAAGATGCAATATAACAATTATTGCAATCACTGATCTTAATAAAAATAAATAAATAAATAAAAGAGCGGGCTACTACAGGATGAACTATTCAAAATAGAATGGATGAACGTAGTTATGTTCATCAAACGAACTAAAAAGAAATAGACAACTCTAAATTGTGTTTTGTGTGTGCATAGCTTACGGATATATACATCAACATAAAGGAAGGTTTGAGGAATCTACTATACAATTTAAAGTTTTAACATCTAATAACGACGTTCGTTCGTACTTTACAATTCGATCTACTTCAAAATTTTACATTTAGAATTGTAAAGGAAATCGACGAAGAAATTGCGATGAACACAAAAGATTTACGTGGTTCGGGCTGAAACCTTACATCCACGGGACCAAGAAAGGGAGCTTCTATTATTGATTCGCGAACTGAGAATTTTACAAGGTGTTACAAGTGTTGACTGGTGTTTTTACATTAGACACCCAATTGCTCATTATATAGCAAGCTTTGAAAATAACGAGCTGTAAACAACCATCAAAGAAACCGTTATGCAAAACAGTTAGCTCTGCAAAAGAAACTTTGACTTTGTCTCTGAAGTGTTGACTCTGCCTTGGCAACTCTGACTCTGATATACCTCGGCTCTGACTCTGGCAGCAGCGCGATCTCTGCTCTCTGCCAGCAGCGATTCCTCTGCTCTGGCAACGCGATCTCTCTGCTCTGGCAGCAGCGATTCCTCTGCTCTGGCAGAAGACCGATTCCTCTGGCGAAGGCAGCGGCGCAATCTCTCTGCTCTGGCAACTTCACCAGAGTAAACTTTACAACACCAGAGTATATAAACTGGATTATAAGCTTACGAAATCATAAACAACAAGAATCCTTTCGGCAACGTTGGATTGGCAGTCATCTAACCATTCTAAACAAGCTGGTAAAAATAAATGACGCAAAAATAAGACTGAAATCAAAGCTGTAAAATCTATTCGAGTTCGTAACAATCTGCTGCACAATTGATGATAATGAAACTTACTTGGGATTTCCATGGAATTTATAAGCATTCTGTAACAATTAATATCGACGACGTAATAGGATTCTTGATAATCTATTCGAGTTCGTTTAATGACAATGATTCAGAGACAAAATATATCATCAACGAAAAACAACAAGAAAACAAACAACCTATTAAATCTAATAGCCGTCATTAAAAATCTGATGAACGAAAGGCATCAGGAAACTTACCTTGAGTTTCCATGGAATAGATTCGAAGCAGTGAAATCGTCTTCAGTGATGAACTACAATTAAAGATGAGAAACAAAAAGCACGAAACGATCGAAATCTTCTGTGTATGCGTTTCTCACGTGACAAATTATCTTCAAAATGAATCTTCCATAAATAAAACATTTGATTAGATCTAATTAATGCAATAAACGGATATGCTGAAAAATAAATTACAAACCTAACCTTCATTAAGTAAAACAGCCGAATTTTTATAATCTTGATAAGAGAAATTGATCACCGTTGGATTGTCCAAAATCGACGCACAGGATTTGGTCTCCGTTTTTTGAAATATTGATTGATGAGGACTGTAATACCCATCAGCGCTGTGCCTAGCAATACATGGACATTTTACCTAATTATTGTTATTATTATTATTAAATAAACTAACCAGCGCAGGTTTAACTAAAGACTTGGGATAATAAATGAATACGAAGAGCCTGCGCAGTCAAGAGGTGCCTGCGCAGGCTAACATACCTGAAGCTCCCGCGCAGCTTAGAGAACCTGAAGCTCTGTGCAGCGCTGGCAGAGACAGCCCTGCCAGAGTGCAGGTTGGCAGAGACCGCCTGCCAGAGTGCAGCGCTGATTTATACTTAATTTTTCTAAATTTTGGGGTTTGCATGAGCTTATTTTAAGATAATCTTCTGGAAATTGGTGCGTTTTATGTGTTGTTTTATGCTTTGCAGGAGATTTAGGTTTTATAGATGGAAGAGTGCAAATTTTGGAGATTTTAGGCTAAGAATCGTGTTTTTGTGCATACTCGGGACGCCAGAGCTAAAAGCCCGCGCCAGAGCTGAAAGCCCGCGCCAGAGCTGAAGGCCCGCGCTGCAGAGCAGAGCAGAGACGCTCGACAGAGCAGAGCTGCGAAGATAGCTCTGTAGCAGAGCAGAGCCAACATCCAGAGCAGAGCCGACATCTCCAGAGCTGAACTTCCCTAGCAGAGCTGAAATCTCCAGAACAGAGCTAACTCGACAGAGCTAAAATACGCGCCAGAGTAAACCCGGAAGAGCAGAGTCAACTTTATAGAGCTGACTTTTAAGCTCTGCACTATTCATCAGAGTCAACTCGCCAGAGCTGACTTTTCAGCTCTGCCCTACTTGCCAGAGCTGACGCACCAGAGTTCGCCTTTCAGAGCAGAGTTATTCTCGCCAGAGCTGAATTTTACGGAGCTAACTTATGCAGCGCTGAATGACAGAGTCAACTATGCAGAGCTGACTTTTCAGCTCTGCACTTCTCAGAGCGCGCTACTTCAGAGCTGATTTTTTAGCTCTGCCTTGCCGATGCAGAGCTGCGAATTTGGCCAGAGTAGGAGTGTTTTCCAAACCGCGCGTCCAGCTGGAAGTTGCCTTATCTTACACGATTTTATTGCCTTTAGAGTTCTACTTTGCATGGCAACTTCCATGGTGATCTAGAGAAATTTGAGGTCTATAAATAGGGTTTAGTTTTTATTGTAAAAATAATCCTTCTGCCTCCAGGCGTGTAGTTAGATAATTCCCTTTGCCCTAATCTTTAGTTTCCGCCAAGTTAGCTAAAGCTTAGGTTTATTGCTTTTCTAGTGTTAGTTTCGATTATTGTTCTTAGTTAGTTTAGTATAATTCTTTTAATTCATGTTTTAGATTAGTTCCCGTTTAGAATTGTGTAATTACGTGACAGATTACTTCTCGAGACGATTTACAGTATTTCTTTAATCAAGTTTATTTATTTGCTTTTACCTGCGTTTTCTTTAAATTATGCAATTTAGTTTCTGCCTAGTTAGATTAGATTAGAAGTTTTAATTAAATTTATTTAAATTTAATTTGCCTAGTTAATTCTTTACTTTAAGTTCATTTAATTCTTGCCTAGGGTTTAATAGTTTCACGCCTAGACAATTTTAAGATTAAGTTTTTAGTTAAGTTTAAATTACAAGCATTAGTTAATAATTCCTTTTTGCCTAGTTAAGTTTAATTCACGTTAATTTACTTTCCATGTTTTAGTTTAATAATCTTAGTTTACTGTTTTCACGTGACATAATTAATTGTCCTTTAAGATCTTCCTTGAGAGATGACACTGGGTCAACTTACCATCGCTAGGATGTCCTTGTTCTATTGCAAGTCAAACTAGAGGTGTTTCTAGTTGAGTCAACCAGAGACAGCCTACCAGAGTACAGAGCTACCAGAGACAGCTCGGCCAGAGTGCAGCGCTACCACAGACAGCTCTGCCAGAGTGCAGCGCTGCCAGCTCTGCCAGAGGGCAGCGTTGCCGAGGACAGCCTTGCCGGGAGCCCTGCCAGAGGGCAGTGCTACCGAGGACAACCTTGCCGGGAGCCCCGCCAGAGGGCAGTGCTGTTGAGGACAGCCTTGCCGGGAGCCCTGCCAGAGGGCAGCGCTGCCGAGGACAGCCTTGCCGGGAGCCAGCTTTGCCACCGAGTTGGGCTTCATTTCTCTGTTTTGTGGGCTTTAGGGTTAGGTCCAATTAGTCATCTATAAATAGGGCTCTTGTACATGGAAAATGGGATGGATTCTAGCTCTTCACTTGTAATTGTAAACTTCTCACAAAATATAGTGGAAAACCGGGTAACCACCATTGATGTAGATCATTTATGATCGAACAACGTTAAATTCTCGTGTCATCTTATATTTTTATACGTTTTATCTTTGGGTGTATTTTCTTGCTTCATCATTGATGGTCTCCATTGAACTCCCCCATGTATTGCTATATATAATTATAGATATTAGGCGAATGAAATTGTTTGAGTTATTTCTATGATACTACTCAATGTTCTAAATGATCTTATCCCATCTTCAATTCTAAGTTCCACACTATGAAATATGAAAGCTTTAGGAGAAAGGGAAATTAGTTTTAACTCTGCATAAATGAGATTGAATGAATACAAAGAAGAAAGGCAAATTAGTTTTAACTCATGCATAAATGAGCTTGAATGAATACAAAGAAAAGCCAAAGTCTAATTTTATAGGGTATTTGCAAGAGAATCTTGTGGTGGATAACTAATTTAACAACCCTTGAAAACTCCCCACCATTTTCCCTCTCTTATCCCATCCCCTCACAATCAAACTCCCATCATCAATGGCGAGTCTAAGCTTCAATTCCACAAGAATCAAAAACCCCATCACCACCAAAACTAAAATCCCTCTCTCCAAAAAGCAAAATCACCCACCCCACATAAAAAATCTCACGAAAAAAAACCCCAACTTCCCAACTTGCTTCTCAGTCTCCGGAAGCTCAGTTTCTTCCACGCCATTACAACCTGAAACTGGGAATTCCATCAATGGCGGCTTCGACGAAGACGAAGTAGACGACGACCCCACCTCGGAACTGAGCTATCTCGACCCGGAGACGGATCCGGAGAGCATCACGGAGTGGGAGGTGGATTTCTGCTCTAGGCCGATTCTTGATATTAGGGGGAAGAAGACTTGGGAGCTTGTGGTTTGCGATGTGTCGCTTTCGCTGCAGTATACCAAATATTTTCCTAATAATGTTATCAACAGTGTGACTCTTAAGAATGCTATCGTTTCCATCTGTGATGAATTGGGCTTGCCTTTGCCTGAGAAAATTAGGTTTTTTAGGTGAGCATTTAGTTGTTCCTTATCAGTTGTGCTTGTTTTTTCAAAGTTCATTTAAGATTGTGATAATTGTTTTTTTTTTTTAGTATATATGATTTGCTGGAAGTTAAGGTTGTGTGTGTTTCATGATTGTGGCTTTGCAGGTCTCAGATGCAGACAATTATCACAAGAGCTTGCAGTGAACTTGGTATAAAACCTATTCCGAGTAAACGGGTGAGCAACACCGCTTACTATTGAGGATTAGCCTAGATATATAAAATTAGTATATGACTAATCTAGTATTTACTAAGATAGGTTACAAACTTGGGATTTCATAAAGCCCTTGATTATTTCTACAATTTGGGATATCTTGCTTGATTCAAATCCTGTTGAAAGGGTTAGGATGGAGAAATCCTTGTGATGAAGATTAAAAATACTCAATCATGCATATTGTTGATCCTGAATAGTAAACGTCCTCTTAAGCAAGGATAACATAGCTAGGATTTCTAAGTCTGTGCTAGTGTTTGAGCAGCAACTTTAGAAATAAACAATCTGTAATGAGCTGTTTATGAGCTTTGTCTAGATAATAGTGCAAAATAGTTAGAGTAGTTGGAGTTAAAAGAATATGGAGTTTCACTCTTTGCAACATTTTTAGTTTTTGCTTTTTGGGATGAACAACTCCTCATGTTCATTAATATTATGATGTTATCTGGATTTGTGTTAATATAGCTACAACTTTCTGTTTTAGAGTTACGATATGCTTGCATTCATTCAAAAAGTGATAAAATCCTCATTTTTAAATTTTTACTCTCCTTGTTTCAGTGTTTGTCTCTGGTTCTGTGGCTTGAAGAGCGTTATGAAACTGTATACACTCGACATCCTGGTTTCCAGAAGGGATCAAAACCACTTCTTGCACTCGATAATCCTTTCCCTATGGAACTTCCAGAAAATTTATATGGAGAAAAATGGGCATTTGTTCAGTTACCTTTTTCAGGTACTTACTCGTGTAGGTCTAAGTGGCACGAGACATTTGGTCTGCCAATAGAGTCGTAGTCAAGTGCTCCGAAAGATCTCTCTTATTCTCTCTGTACATTTTTAGTTGTTAAGCTCAAGGTTGCATTTCTGTAATTACTACCCCCTGCTGAGTCTTGACCAGCCCCCGATTCCCCTATTTAGTTTGAGGACTTCTTGGCACTGATTGCTACCATGTAGAAATGCGAAATCAGATGCTTGGAACATTCTAAGCAGATTCAACTTGCTATGATCAACTGTTAGAAAACTGCTGACTTGGATTACTATTATCTGCTCAGCTGTCCAAGAAGAGGCGTCGTCCTTGGAGACAAGATTTGCTTTTGGTGCTACCTTAGATTTGGATCTTCTCGGGATTGAAGTTGGTGACGAAACATTAATTCCTGGGCTTGCAGTTGCAACTTCTCGAGCTAAACCTTTAGCAGGTGTGTGCAGTTCTTGTACGCGATTCTGCTCATACGTTCCCTTCTTTGTGAATGGACATGCCCACTTTGTTTAGTGAAGTGTTCATTCATAAAATGTATCAACCTACTATTTTGGGACCTCATCTCACTCGTGCTATAATTTCTTTCACTAAAAACTAGAAAATTCAGTTTAATGTGATAGGAACTGTACAGTGCAAAAGTTTTACATTGAATCTTGAAATGGCATTGCTGCAGCATGGATGAACGGGTTAGAAGTGTGCTCGGTTGAAGCTGACACGAGTCGAGCTTCTGTGGTCCTGTCCGTTGGGATCTCAACACGCTACGTGTATGCCACATACAAGAAGACACCGGTGACCACAAGTGAAGCTGAAGCTTGGGAAGCAGCCAAGAAGGCCTGTGGAGGCTTACACTTCCTTGCTATTCAAGATGACTTGGACTCCGACGACTGCGTCGGCTTCTGGCTCTTGTTGGACCTGCCACCTCCGCCTGTATGATTATCGTATTGCGAAATATTTTGAATGCATCTTCTTCATCTCAGATTCTGTAATGAGATGTTGCTGCTGCTTTCAGGCTTTGGGAAATACAAATATTTTATTCTTATTGCCTTTCCATATTCTTCTTCTTGATTTTGATGTATTATTCTACCCTTCCTTAGAAAAGAAAAGCAGCGCTCAGCAAATGGAACAAGAGTTACATGTTGGTGCAATAAAGCACAAAATGTAACACAATCGGATAAACCCAATTTGCTATTATGAAATTACCCTTCATTACACCAACGCGAGAATGCATCAACATTTCTATTAGACTTTTAGTAGTGGTAAATTTTTACTCACACAAAAAGCGGATAGATTTATAAGGGTGCTATAATTTCTTTACTAGACCAAAAATGAAATTTTTTAATCATTAGCTCATTAGAATTACACTAGCCTTGCTATACATGAATTCAAGAAAAAGTAATCAAGAATTTAAAGCATTCCGAATTAAATGGGGATTTAAAGAAGTAGAGCAAGAGATACAGAGGTTATATTCCAAGATATCTTACAATTATCAATGGTTTCTCTAGGACTAGTAGGAGGCATAGCTATAGATACAAAACAGTTTCTAAGCATTTACATGAAAAACATTACAGACAGGGCAAATAAGTAACAAGGCCTAAACCATGTCAACTGAATCTGATAATATGATAAATTTGACAAGAGAGGAGCAATTTCCAATTCTCCGCAGCTGCAGCTGGCCTCGTCAAAGCCGCCTCCGGGCAACAGAAAATTGGACAATCTTCCATGTTAGGTGGTTAATCTTTCACCACTTTTCAAGATGCCATGTCTACTGGAAAACAAAATAGAAGATCTAACTCAGTGCTTTTGCTTCTGAGAAATGAAACGAATCCCCTGCTTCCCAAGCTTGAAACTCTTGGACTTTCCATCATCAAGAGCAATGGAAACAACTGACGTTCCCTCAAAAACTTCCACCACCGTACCCCTATGCCTGCCAAAGAATAAGCAGAGGAACTCAGCATTTAGAACACCAAAACACGTGGAGATTATGGGCAGTCGAAAGGACTGCAACAAGTGAAGTGCTCATAGATGGGGAATGAAAGATTACATTTCCGTAATCTGTAGATGGAAAACTCACCAGGAATTGCTAGACGACTGATGAACCTCTACTCTTTTCCCAGCGGCATCTTTTCCCAATTTCTGCAGTATCCAGTTGGCATCTGTAAAGTCCTTTATGGTGCTATCTTCATGCCGTTGGGAGGAATCTTCATCACCCGGTGCTGGTCTCCTCCGTTTTGACCTCTGTCCCCTGGTGTAAGTTATCTCATCCTTCCCAGGCGGAGGTAAGGAATCCTGATTTCCCGTACTGGATACAATTTGGTTTCCATTATTAGAATTCTTGGGAATTTTAAACTTCAAATAAGGCTTCCGCTCCTTTGTCGGAGCCTGTGAAACAGAAGGCAAGCTACTGCTGTCATCAATCAGGTCACCAGAAGCAGACACATCCTCGCCATGTCCAATTGAAGTGTGTTTGCTCCTTCGGCTAGCAGGGACTTCAGGTCCACTCCTTGCAGATGCGCTGTCTTCAGCACTTCTTTTGCCTAGTATCGAGTATGTATTCCTAGGAGAAACCGATTCATGGCCCTCGCTGAATCCTCTGATGTTAGACAATCCTAAATTAGAAGCATTCTTGAGCTTTATCAAGGGGCCATCTTTAACTTGCAACTTTAAACCTTTAACACACAAGATAACTTTTTGTCATTACACTAAGAGGCGCACATCAAACAAGAGGGATGCAAAACGATGATGAATGACAAAAATTACGATTTCTCCTACTTGGAGTGCATTACCTTTTTGCTCCCCAAATTTAGCTGCAGAATCAGGTCTATTGATGTGCTCTTGATGTTGTTTCAGCTGGCCTGTATCTTCAGTTCCTACAGAGTATATGTAGAGAACATTATTTTACTACATTGTGAAACTTGACAAGAGAAAGCAACAATAGAACACATCAAACAATCTATTTTCATCGTGGAAAAATTTATGTTTGGGATTAAAAGTCTCAGAATTTTGACCAAAAGGTTGACTTTAATAAATTTTCAAGGATTGAGCAGGAGGCTTATTTTTAAATTGAATGCAATCCATTGTTACATTTTTCATCACTAAATCTATGTAAGCAACGACATGTAGAAAACAAATCATTGCAATTCCACACTATAAAAGACCAAAAGCATCCAACCCAACTTCTACTAGCTCCAACGGAACTGTTAATCTAACTCGATAGCAAACATCAAACACAAACATGCCATTG
Source organism: Salvia miltiorrhiza (assembly GCF_028751815.1). Taxonomy (NCBI): domain Eukaryota; kingdom Viridiplantae; phylum Streptophyta; class Magnoliopsida; order Lamiales; family Lamiaceae; genus Salvia; species Salvia miltiorrhiza. Next base: position 21,323,964 of record NC_080387.1, read on the forward strand.
GAAACAAAAGTAGCAAACATGTACCTTTGGATGAAGTCTTGTCTTGCCCCATGGGAGGACTAGTATTTTTGCTTCGGCCACCCAAATGTATAACAAGCTTTGGCCCCTGTGCAGTCTTGGGTATGCCAGTATTACCTCCTATTTCCTCCCTGTTAGTGAAGCCCCGGGATTTGTTACTCTTTATTCTGATAGTTCTAGATGCCTTTGTTACATTGGTTGCTGAAACCTCATCAATATATTTATGTTTCGAGGCTGCTGCTTCAGTTACCGCACATGTGTCTTCCATCAAGCTTCCAGCAACAGGAGAGAAAGCAGAAGCAGGTTCATTGGAAAGCTGCATTTCATCATTCTTATTATTGCCAGTATTCTGTCCAGATGGACCATCGCCATACCCATCTAAACTACGGTACGTATCAACTCCACTGATCAGAGATGTTTCATTCCCTCTTTTCTTGCCATACTTCTTATTTGAAGATTTTTTCCCATACTCTTTGCTCTTTCTTGGTGATTTATTACCTAACCCTTTCAGAGAGAACTTTAAGGAACGGCCATATTCATTCTTTACTGATACAGGTCCGCTCTCTTCATCATCAGAGAAAGGTGAGATGTCAAATATTTCTTCTTGAGTTGGCAAACCAGCAGCTGCCCTCAAGCTTGCTATCAAATCCTTATCAGCCTCATCTCTTCGCCTCCAGAGCTCCTGAACAGCCTCCTCAAGATTCGTAACCTGGAAAAAAGATAACACATTGAAGCCAAACAATAGAATTGGTAAAAGAAAGAGCATCATTCACATGCTACATATCCCTATTCATGTGCACGAAAAAATCACCTGGGGGCATTCTCCACGGCATGTGGGGCAAACATATTGGAGATTTCCATCAACTTGAAATTGCATGTATTTAGCATCACTGAGAAATAAATTTTGATGTCAAGATATCAAAATTGGTAAAGTCTGAAGATGTACAAAAAAGACAAAACCAAAGCATAACATATAGATGTAACAACTAGAAGTAATTGTTGATCTACATAGTAATTTAAATCAACTACAAAACCATAAGCAGTAGATAGACTTTGTAATAGTTTTTTAAGCCTACAAGCAAGCAACACCAAACTAAGATAGATAGATGCAGGAAAAGGATGTGTAATTTATTGAACACATAAGGAATTACTGTTTGGCATATTGATATTAGATGATCATATGTATATCCTCTCCATTCTGTTAGTGAAAAGAGCTCCAAGCTTGTCGTGAGTAGTGAAGGTGAGATTAAGAACCAGAAAGGGGATAAATTAATTGGTGAGATAAAAACAGAAGTTATCATCATAGCTTCTTCACAAGTGTGAGTGTGACAAAATTTTCAAGACTAAGGAACAAAGTTCCTAGTTCTCATATGTTATTCATGAAAACAGTTCCATTAATCTACGATCAAAGATTCAAAATTACTAATTCCTCATCAGTCTTGTAATTGAAAAGGTACTACACAAAAGAGAACATATCAACGAGAGAAGTTAAGGAAAAAGAGCAAGAAAGACCTGATTCCGTCACAAGGACAATGCACCCAACGTTGACAGATATCGCAGCATACCATAGGAGTTGATTCGGAGTCTCTATACACCTGCAGATGTGAGTAAAATATTAAGCAATCAACTGTTGCTGCTTAAGAAAAAGTGTTTTTCAAGCCTTCTGTCATGGGCAGAGAATGTGTCCCCAGGGACCAAGTACTATACAATACCTTCAGACAGACTGGGCAGTAATTTCCTTTGCCAAACAATCTTCCACAAGCATCACAACAAGTGTAGCCCAAAAGCCACCTACAGAATTTTAATTTCAAAGTCATGGACAGATCAAAATTTACCTATCAACAGAATTTTTAATTTAAGGTCATGGAAAGACTACATTTACCATATCATTAACATATGAGAAATACAAAGACTGGCATAAATATTCACTTCATTAGGCCCTAACCAGATTTTAAAATTTGCATATAAATGAAAAAATCTAATCCAACCTCATATGGTATTCACACCAAAACTGTTATAATTTTTATTCAGGTGTTTATTTGTCCATATATATGTGTAATATAATAAGATACTCCAAGACACTACTAATCGCAAGCGTCTTGTCTTCGCATGTGTCTTCAACATATATCCATTTTTCATTTTCAAGCATAGCTTCTGAAGTCAGAGATATGGAAATAGAATTACTTGTTTGGATATAGCTTCGTGTTCCTAAAGTTAGAGTAAAGTCACTTCATCATGAAACTAGATCTCAGTTTATAGCATTATAAGACCATCAAGAAGTCTTCATCGGACACATGCATAAATACATTCATTGGGGTAGAAAACATTTTACTAATCTTAACCATTTCTTAAGACTAGGGAAGCACTAAACTGAGATGGGCATTCGATTAAAAATTATATATATACAGATGCTTCTAAAGTGCAGCTTTTAGACATGCATAATGCATAATAGCACAGAATACATGATAGATACAAGCTTCACAATAGAGTTAGGATCCAACCAAAACAACAAAAAACACTATAACCCAAACCCACCGGCTGATTGAATTTGTTCGAAAACAAGAATAGCAAAGAAGACCACATGAAGCAAATAATGAATCCAAATTGAGGTAGAAATTCTGACCTTACACTTAAGCCATTTCCAGGCACCGTAGAATCACAGCTATGACATTTGGTGTGCTTGGGACACAGATAAGGTCCATGGCCAACATTCTGCATTGTTCCAAATTGAAATGCATAAGCTAATTGATCGTTGATAACTTTTTCACGAAAATTTTCTATCGCACCTTATGTGGAGGTTGCTGACAATAACAGTGGTATGCACCATCACACCTTTTACAGAACATGAACTTATTTGGATCTCCAGTTCTCCGACAGACCTATGTAACCAAAAAAAATATATGAAAGCCGATTATAGTCAAGGTTTAGAATCACTGACCAACTCCCCCCCACCCCCCAATCTGTTGGCCAGAGAAGCTATGAAAAATGAAGATACAAAAGATTTCAAGCATATAGTTATTTACTTGAAAATGAAAGGGCTTCTAAAAGTCAAAATTCTCAATGAGGTAGTAATTTTTCAAATAAAATATCAATCCCCCGTAATAGTAAATAATCATTCTCTATTTAAAACAATCATTATCGACATATTTTATGAAGAACAATTAAATGTATCCCCAAAGTAATGCAAAATAACCATTCATCTATATATAATTCACTGTAAGTATAAGGAATGAGATATCAACCTCGCATGTACGGCAAGAGGGGCAAGTCCAAGAACTCCAGTGAAAAAGATCTGTGTTCAAACATTTCGTTACAAAAAAAAATTGCAAACGAAAAAGACATTATAATTACTTCAATGCAGCTTTAGAAGCTACCTCTGTTTTGGGACCAAGCTTTAAGACAATTCCGGTGATACTTCTTGCCACAGCTATTGCAAGATAGCATCTTCCTCGCCCTTTCACTTTCGTCATTTTCACCAGAAAAGCATATTCGGCACATCACTTTGGCAGTTGACAGGCCTTGCTCTTCTCCAGCAGCATCCTTAGCCTGCTAGAAGAACTAATTATAAGGGCCTTCGGATGACTTGGCTGAACTGATAGATATTCTTTTTTTAGAGGGAATATATAGATAGTCTTAATATTTAGTGTAGCATAAATATTATCAGGAGAGATGTACAGTAAACTGATATTTAAGGTTCTTATGTAAACGATCATTGCAGAACCTAATTATTACACTCAACATTACATGCCTGTGAACATAATGCAGCATGTCAGACGCTGTATTTAAAAAACAAACAGCACAAAACCATATATCATCTAAAATAGTTGTGGCACTAGGCATGATGAAGGAATGCCTTCAGGTTCTGAAGAACTATTTCTTTTAGCAATGCTCCATCTGATATCGTCTCCAAAAGTGCTTTATTTCAAAGAACATAAAACCATTGACAGTCACCATTAATTCCTCTCTAACAGTTCATAACTAGTTAACTTACAGATTTTATATTCCATCAGTACAAATATAGCTGATAGATTCTAGAAATCGTGAAAAAACTAAGAATGACTACCTTTGCATCCCTTTACGTGGAAGGAGGAATCTCTTGCCTTTTTCAGTTTAAGCACTTACTAACAATTATTGCCTTGTCCTATTCCAATCTGACCAACTAAGTAGGATGCTCATTTCTTTTCACAACATCATGATATTTAAGCTAGATGCGGTTCGAAAATAATTCGATAACTACCAAAAAATAGTGTTTCTAGCAAGTCATAGCCGTTGACAAAGTGTGTTGTAGTGTTTACAGACCAAAAAAGGGGTTATCTTCTATAAAGGTCCTCTTTAATTTCCAGGAGAGTTTGTGAAACATTGCAATACTTACAGAAACTAGAAGAAAGTATCTGAAGATCAGAAATTAAAAAACAATTGCTATACAAAATCAGCACATGATGAGACCAAGATTTAAATTATGTCAGCTTTACAGAAAAACTTTCCGCGTACTAATTACGGCATATGATATCTACTGCAACACGTGGAACACTTCTCAGGTAATAAAGTAACTGATGAAAATGGGAAAGCAAAAGCGTAATTCCAGGATATAACAGAAACAACTGTCTTAAATGCCACAAATGAGGTACTTGTCATCTACAGTCAGTTCTTTAAACGCCGCAATTAAAATTAAGAAAACACGCAAACACATGGAAACCAAGACCAACCAAATTACCAATTAGGGAAGTTCCAACCTTCAAGCATAATACATTCTACAATCAAATAACCAATAACTAGGAGCAGAAAACATGTACTTTAACAATATGAATCAACCTACTCAAAACTTTTCAAAACCTAAGAATAAAAACAAAATTCCATACTGATTTAAGGTCATGGAAAGACTACATTTTGCCATTCCTTTCTATTCCCTCAAATGCATTTCTTTTCCTTTTTTTCCCTTATATAGCATGATCTCGAATTTTTTCTATTAAGAAGGTGCGCGTCTTTAACTGGAAATTAATGGATCCTACATTCTACCAAAAAAAAAAAAAAAACTGGAAACACAAAACACACATGAAATATCGAACATTAATAAAAAAAAATCAGAAACCCTATAAATTATATATATAAAAAAATTATTCACCTCCAAATCACCAGACTCAAACCTCCTGGCATAATCCTCAGCTACCAATGAGGCAGCAGCAGCTTGTTTCTGCAGCGCAGCCCTCTTCACCTGCGCCGACGCCTCCTCACCTCCAACTCCAGCCACATCCGCCGCCAATTGGGGCGCTGGAGGTGGCAAGGCGGGAGAAACAGAAACTTTGGGGACTTTAACCTGAATGGTCGCATTCTCCTTGGCCTTGATCAACCACGGGTCCTTCAAGAATAGCTCAACCCTAGCAACCTCCTTCAAAAAATCTTCTTTCCCCTTCTCGCTCCGCAGCGGCCCAGCAAATCCCAACGCACAGAAACATATTTTCCGGCTGCAATAACACAAAAGATCCAAGATTTCGTTCAGAACTTAAAACCCACATCATTCTACCCTCGGACACACAGGCACAAAGGCATCTTTCCGGAGAAAAAAATGAAATGGGAGAAAGAGATACAGAAATATACGAATATACAAAGTGAGTCTGTGTGTGCACCACAAATAATTGGAGTCAGTGACAAGATTAGAGCAGGGGTTACCAGGTAATTGGGCAAGCAACATGAAAGGCCATAATTACACGAGGAAAAATGGGGGGAAATTTTATTTATTTTGAGTGTTTAAGCGAACGGTGTTATGGAGAAAAAATTAACTTTAATTCTTTTGGTTGATTGGGAAAAAAATAATCAGAAATTCGAAAAGAAATTTGGGGAGGAGAGAGATAGAAAGAGACGAGGTTGGTGAAATATTGGGAGTAGCTGGCATGGGTTGGGCTTGCTTGTCAACCTTCACGAGAAATTCAGAATCTAGGGTTTTGAATAATGAATTTGGCCCATTTAAGAGTATATTTCACACTCTTTTATTTTGTTTTATTATTGGGGTGATTCTATTCATAGCCCCCATTTGCAAGCCCCTTTTTTAAGTAATAATAATAATTAATAAAAAAATTACTATTTTACCCTATGTTTCATAATCCCCAAATTAAATTAATTTTAATTAATTCATCATTTCCGTTTCTTTTTAACACATGTTTCAGCCCCTTGCAGCCCACGAAGATTGTTGTTTCTTAGATACTCTTGTCGCACAATTTATTGGAACCTCTCTACTTGTTCCACTTTCTCAAAATCAATTTCAGGTAGAAGATCGTGATTCCCAAAACTCTCTTGTTCCATCACTACTCTCACTGCCGAAACCGCAACAGACACACTACAATAATTCAATTGAATAAGTCTAAGAAACAGTATTTCTCCATATCAGAAGGAAACTCCCTCAATTTTGGTGAGTTCAGAGTGCAAAGATTCTCAAGGAAACTCCCTCAAACTTGCCACACCAAAATCAGCCAACATTTATACTCATCGACCTCAAATTGAGAGCAAATAATTTGTGCAATATCAATCATGTCAGTTGTCGAACTATTTTTAAAAATTCTCCAAAATCTGCTATTCTTCCATATCCGCTTAATTCTTTGGCCAAAACATAGCACATGAGAAGTAGTACCCCCACATTTGCAAAGGAAACAGATCCCATCGGAAGGCACACATCATAAGGCATACTCTATTGTTAAATTTCTATCTTTTTCTCTATAGTGCATTGTTCTCTTGCTCTAAGGCTAGATCTCTTATGGTCGCGACGGCGATTTTGGCTCTCCTAGTAAACGATGTGGCGCAGGAGGCTCCGACGTCGGCTCCTACATTCTCCGCCGAAGAGGAGGCGTCGTTGTTCGCGGTCGAGTGCGCTCTCGCCGTGGCAAATGCGAGTATCCTCCATGTTTCGCGTCAATTTCCGGAGGGATGCCAACACCCCTTCTGGTCGTGGTTTTGAGAGCTTTCAGCTTCTTGTACATTTATTCCTCTTCTAATAGAATTGAATTCAACATGATCACGATTTCACTGGATGAGGAGAAAGACGAGTAGCACGAAGGGCGAGTCGAGATGAACGACAGAGAAATCGGTGGTAGCAGCACCGTGGAGAGAAAGGCTGAAGAAATAGCTTTTTAATCAGAGGCTACAAGAAGTTTCTATTAATAATTTTAATATTTTAATAAATTAGAGGCTACAAAGAGTAAAATTGTGGCTATGAATAGAATCACCCTTATTATTGAATGGGTATATATCAAAGCTCTATTGTATTTGTAATAATGCATTTTCTAATTTTTTATTCAGAGTGGACTTAAAAATGTTCAAATTAAAATGGTAAAATAAAAATTATTTATTAATATAAAAAAAAATAAAATTTAGCTACACTTACCATTTTACCATTTGGTGAAGACAATATGAACACTTACTGCAAAATACATTAAAAACATGAAGGAATTAAACCTGAATCAGAGAAATTAATCAATTAAGAGTAAAAAATCAAAAAACTTGAAGAACACTCGGGAGAAGATATAGAGAATTGTTGTATTTCTGATAGCGTAACCGTACATGGTGGTGATTTCTCCTATTTATAGAAGGGCTTTACAAGAGTTAAGACAGTAACTTCCTTAATTCACGTACGCTACATGCAATATCTACCTTTTCCGTCACTATCGTTAAATATCTCATTAGTAATTGCAGCTTTTGTCAGATGTTTCTTCAGGTGTTTAGTCACCGTTGTCTTCTTCTTCCCAGTCCTTGAATGCGTAGACAGCATAGGTTTCGTATAACTTGTTTTCAAGAGGCATATATGTCAATGTATGTCGGTTCTTTTTGTTGACTTACAGTCTTTTTTGTCGTACCTAATCCAGTTTGATATCCTAACATAGGCAGCACTGACTTCGCTTTCTTTTATTGGCGCGCCGGCCTCATTATCCTATTCTCATTTATAATAACGATAACAACGATAATAATAATAATAATAATAATAATAATAATAATAATAATAATAATAATAATAATAATAATAATAATAATAATAATAATAATAATAATAATAATAATAATAATAATAATAATAATAATAATAATAATAATAATAATAATAATAATAATAAACAGTTTAATGAATGACAGCGTTGAGGTAGGGATTACTCATTCCCTAGTAAACAATAAATGAGTCTTTTTTACCGAATTTTTATTGTCAGTGGCTTCTTTCTTAATTATCAGCGTTGGCTGTTTTCCCTTCACAGAATCTGCCATTTCAGCTTATGTCATTTGCATTTGATGCTGTCAGTTACTTTTTGAAGTTTTCCTCTTTTTTGGTTCCCGGTACCAAAACCTTCTGTATTCTCTTGAATCTGGGCCATTTGATTTCACACGCATTGACGTGGCCTAATCGACACTCTCCATTTCAAATATTTCAAAATCCTAGGTAATCATTTAAATCTCACCTACCTCGTTTTTCCCCCCTATAATTAATGTCCATCTTCTTCTTTTCACTTTTTTGCTTCATTCAACCCGTCATTTATAACTCATAGAAAAGGAACTCTCGAGTACACTTTGCTATCGCACGGGGCCAATACTTTCTTCCCGACCGTCCATCTCGCTGAAATCTCTATTTCTTCATTCACGTCTTTCTTCTCTCCGGTACTAGGTTTCCCCTTGCCTCTCATATTCTCCTTTGTTTACATCGTCTATAGTGGTCATCCTCTGTCGGACATATACATACGGCCCCAGATATACATATACTTGTTACTTCTCCGCTATGACTACAGTAGGGGCCCGTCAGAATGCGATCAATTTAAAACATGATATGAGTTGTGCTAATCTGCCTGATTCATCTCTCACTATGGAGGAATTAGAAGCCATTAAGAAAAACCATCGATGTCCGATAGATAAACTAAAATTCATACTCCAAGCTAAATGGGTGGAGAGGCCTGATAGGTGTCGTCCACACACAATTCTCCTATGGGCGAAACAAATTGAGGTGGGGTTGCGCCTTCCCCCCTCACCCCTCCTCATTTTATCTTGGACGTTAGAGCCATTTTTGGCATTCCTTTCTTTCAAATTTCTCCTTCAGCTCGGAGAAGAGCTTTCGCTTTTCATATTGTTTGCTCTATTAATGATATCCTTGACACAGTTGACTTCTTTCTCAAGACCCAGACCTTGAAAAAGATCGGTATCCATTACCACTTTACTTTCAACCCCAAGCATAATATCCAATTTTTGAAGGGCGTAAACTCCTTTGACAAAGATTTCATCGACAAATATTTCTTTGTTCAAGTTTTAGAAGTGGATTGGCGTACCTACACCGATAATTATGAAATGACTTGGCATCTAATCAAACATTCTCCCCGCATAACTAGATATAAGTTAACCAGCTTTGAAGCGCGAGTGATAGATGCCATAAATGACCATTTTGCCAATAATAAATTTGATTGTAAAGCCATGACTGAGAGTGCATCAACTCTCGCGGGGGCATGGCTGTTTCTAAGTACCCTGCAGCCAGCATTGGTAATGTTTATCTAGTTTTTCTTTCTTCCTTTTTCCTTTATCTTTTATTGCTATTTCGTAATGAATTATTGTCTTAATTAGGCGAGATGTGGAAAACCCGGACTGGTGCCAAAGTTCCTAGTCTGGAAGCTGCTGCGGCAGCTACTTAAGAGATTGTCCCAGCTACTGGAGCTACCATCGTCGAGGCAGGTATAATCGATAGTTCTCAAGGTGGGGAAGCCCGCTCTGTTGATCTCTCTGCCTTTCACCCGGGCCTCCTCATGCGGCCCAACCAATCAGCGATGTTGCTCTCGAGGCCGGTGCTGGTGTTGTTGCCTTCTTCATTCCCTTGCAACAGAGGGATGAAAAGTCCAGTCCCTCTGACGAGGAGGGAAAACTCAAATGCAAGGGTCGGCGCAAGGGTCCTGTCCGCAAGAAGCTGGCGCATAAAAAGTAACGAAAGGGTAAGACAAGTGCCAGGGGCGGCTTTGCCTCACCTGTGGCTGTACTTTCTTCATCTCCATCCCATGAGCAGGAGAGAGGTTTAGAGATTGGTCAACTGTTAGGTCCGGAGGGTCTCGAATAGGTGTATGGGGGGGGAATAGGCTATTTTTCCAAGTTAAAACGAAACTTTAAATACAAACTGACTCAACCTGTTTACTGAAAAGAGTTTTGTCAAAACAGGGTTGACGACTGATACTGAATACTCTTCAGTAAGGAGTTATCAGTTAAGTTAAAGACTTTAACTGATACACGTAAGGCTTCAGTCGAGTTTGATAAACAGAGAGATGTTATGAATCTTACTGACTATCAGAAGATAGATCAGTTAGACTGATAACACACGCAGCAGAAAAATTTTGTTTCGAAATAGCCTATGAAATTAAACATGTTGTCAGTCGTTAAGTTTCTCTTTGCAATTAATCAGTTTTTAGTTTATGAAGGTAAGAGCACAAGTAAGAAAGTAAGTACTGAAAGCTGTAAGTAACACAAGGATTTTTACGTGGTTCAGAAAACACTTCCTACATCTACGGTCGGTTGATCAGACCAACAACTTCACTGGGCAAGTGCTTACGGGTGCACTGCAAACCGATGCGTGTGCTTACGGGTGCACAACAAACCTGAACGTGTGCTTGCGGGTGCACACAAACACACTGGTTGGATTTCTCACTCCTGGCGCACACTGGGCACTAAGATCTCACGGAGACAGAACACTGATCTGAACTCCTTTTTGACACAAACACTCAATTCGGTTGGTTGAAGAGAGGTTTGAAAACTTGCCAATTAAACCACAAAGAACAAGTTCTTTGCAGTCAGTTTTACCTAGGCTTTGGATATACAATGTTTGTCTAAGGTCTAAGAGAATATATGTAATCAACAGTGACTGATTTTTGGTTTTGTGTGATTCTCTTCTTCGATTCAAACTTTGGGGAGGCTTGATTTTGCTGAGTAATGAATTCGACAGAGTTTCAGCTTATGTTGTTGAATCGGTGAAGATTGAAGTGATCCTCGAGCGCTATTTATTGGAGACGTCTTGAATAGATCCGTTGGCGGAGATGGTCTTCAAGATTTCTTCCGTTAGAGAGTAATTTAAACTTGGGCTGAGGCTTCAATCTTCGAGGTTCCTTGTTTGGTGAGAACGGCTACTTTGAAGGCAGGAGATGCGACAACTCTGAAAAGATAATCACCGAAAAGGAATAGCCTCTGCAGAGAAAGGACGATCCTGAAATCTCTGCATTTAATGCAACTGTACTTCTGGAGTGCGTGGCTTCCTTTGAACGTTGGAGGTTCAGTCCGAGGAAGAATGTTTAACTGATACTTGACTTTAGTATCAGTCCGCTGAATCCACGTGGCGCGCATTAAGTAATCAGTTGAAACTGATCCTTCGATTGATAAGTCAAATATCAATAATTTGACTTTGCCTTAAACGTTACTTCAGTCGGCATCTTCAGTCTGTAGTCTTCAATCCTTCGTTCTTCAGTCTTCAGTTCAGAACAACAACTAAACTAGAAAAAGAACTCTAACACTTGAGTTCGAACAGTTCTAGTCTATTACAAGTGAAACCTATTGATTTTGGTATCATCAAAACTAGAATTAGGATATTTCATTAAGTTCCCAACATCAACCTTCCCGCCCTCACAAATCATTGAGGAATTTGTCCTGTGCTGAGTGTCAAGCATTGATGGAGGTCCAGACTTTCTCCGATGATTTAAAGGAGGTGGATGAGATGGACCTAGGACTGTTTGCAGACGACTTTTATTTTTCTGCAGAATGGGTACATTCCTACGATTCATTTTCCCTTAATGATATTGTTACCACAATTAGAAAGAGATTTTATTGTGGCTCATAAGATGAGTTTATTTAAGAATTAATTTGTTTTCGCTAGACCATCTTTCTTATTTACTTATTTGACTGATCTGTTGTGGGACCGTTAACAATGATTGTGGTATTTAAATTGAAAGAATGGAAGGAACAATAAATTGTAATTGGATTTTGAAATAATTAGCATGTCATGTAGGTTAAAATAAGATGAGAATTATCAGACTTAAGTTTATATACATACATATATATATATATATATATATATAGGGGTGGGCTACCGTGAGAGCACATCTTAAAATAAGAAATAAGAGCAATTTTTGATGTATGAATTTTATGTAGAACACGTATGAATTCGCTGTATAAAGGTATGAATTGTGAAAAATAAATTTTTGCTATATTTGAGATTCGAACTCAGGACCATAAATCTAACCAACAGGATTACGAATCAACCGTAGATCTTGATGATCTAAGGGCTGAAAATGATTCTTATTTTATATCTTCATAAATGCTCTTATTTTAGCTCTTCTATATATATATATATATATATATATATATATATAGGGGAAGACTAAAATAAGAACGCTTCTTAAAATATAAATTAGGAACCATTTTTAGCCCTTAGATCATCAATATCTACGGTTGATTCATCACCTTGTTGGATAAATTCATGGTCCTGAGTTCGAATCCCAAAGGTAGCAAAAAATTATTTTTCGCAATTCATACCTTTATACAGTTTATTCATGCGTGTTATATATAAAATTCATGCATTTTTGCTGGTTCGTAATTCTTAAAATAAGGGCGGTTTATTGAATAACCGCCCCCTATATATATATATATATATATATATATAATGGGCTAATGATTCAGGAGCTCATGGCTCATGGTTGCTATTAACATATTCGACACATAATAATGTGTTGATAAGTGGCGTAATAGATTGATGGAGAAATTATTGTATGCTTGCCTCTCTTTTGAAGACATATGTTAATCTGAGAAGGTGGTATTAGATCCCTTGATGCATGATTGTCTTGATTAATTTTCAAGGTTTAAATCCTTTACAAATTATTTAGTGTTAAAAAAGTGCAAAAATGTATTGTGATATGGATAATGAGATGAGCATGATGCAACAAATTATACATTTGAGCATTATATGATCAAGCGTTATAGCCCTGCTTTTAAGATCTTTCATATTTTACTAATCTCTTTACTTGAGAATTCTTACAAGTACAGTTGGAAAAAAAAACAAAGCAGAAAAAATGAGATGCAAATCTGAAGAAATATATGGATAAATTTGATAAATATTATGAATGTGCAAATGTTAACCCACTAATAAGTGGTAATTCAGGTACTTGATTTAAACCTCAATTTCATCTATCAATGGAAAAAACATGATTGGGATATGTTATACTTTATCACTTGGGCAAAAAATCATGATTTATATGATCTTTGATGGGATTTATGAAATTATAATATTGTCTTAGAAGCTGCACAACTTCTGCATATGTGCTCAGATATGAAACATACATCGATCATGTAACACCCGTAGAATTTCTCGATAGATTTATTTAGTAGAGATAGCAATTAAATTCTTTAGGGTTGGAATAAATTGATTCGCACCGGAAAGAAAAGAAATAATGAAATCATGCATTAATATTAGTTATACTTTATACAAGTATAATTTTATGGAATCAAATTATTTATCTTATTTTCACACAATTATATAAGTATATGTGTAATATTAAAATGTGTAGTACTGTAAGTTTGTGTTGGGTGTGTGCGTGTATTCTAAGAATACTAATAGTTAGATAGTGTATATATGTTATAAAATAAGGTATTAAATGGATTTACATGCCTACTTAAAAGTCTTCTAGAAAATTATGTGTCGGCAAATGGTGGTTAATTCTTCATGTCAAAGTTACAAGTGTACTCTTTTATTATTTTATTCATTTATCAATTCCTACATCAAGCACTAAGACCTTCATTTCATTTAGGTTTTTTTCTTCCATTCGAAACAATCACTTTGGAGAGATATAAGTATAGAGTTGATATATATTAAGGTGTTATTACATCTTGTATTACTTATTCTTGATGATTATATGTGCATCTAGGATTATATTTTTGTGAAATATTTATGTCAGAAGCATGATAATTATGATTTGGTATCAAGAAATTACATCTAGAGTTAAAGGCTGAAGGTGCCCCATTTCGGCCAGAATTTTTAGTTGATTGTTAAATTTGTTTCTTATGGTTCACATGTAGGAAATTTTTATTTTTAATTTTTTTGATACTTATTTTGTGTTTTTAGTGTCCGAATGTTAAATTTCATAATTTTATTGAAGGATTAGCATTTTTCAAAAAATGTTGGAAGATTGTTGCGAAAACTGGAAAGAATCCCCTGTTTGGTAGTGGTTTGTAATTAATGGTTTGATGTGTTTTAAGTGTCCATTGGATTTGAAATTTTTACTGAATCAACTTTAGTATGTCTACATTTTTCATGAAAAATTTCATAAATATTTAAGTTCATCTTATATGTTTACTCATAGTCTTAAAAGGCTTGATCAAAATCAGACAGTTTTGCTAACTTATAGTTCAAGGTGTATAATCCCCTGTTCCTTTGGTATTTTTGAGTGCTATTTTATTTTTAATGAAACTAGACATTCATAGGTTTCTGTTAATATATGGCTTATAATTTTATCAATTTTATAGAATTATATACAAATTTTTCAAATGAGCTAAATTGCAGTGGTGTACTATTGGACAGTTATTTTGATAAACGTTTCACAAATTATTTGAAAGGTCACACATAGTTATTTTAATCTGAAACTTTTCCCATAATAAGTATGATGTTTTGTGATGTCGTGGTTTAAATTTCAGCTTCATTACATGAGGTTTAGTATTTTTTTAAGTAATTTCTAATTATATGGTTTAAAACTGTCCATTTTTGGTAGATCTTACTAAATTGTACACATGTCATAATCTAACAAATATTTTAATTAATAGTTTCTTCTACAATACAATAGACATCTAGAAGTTTTCAAAACCATATGCAATATTCTCAGATTCATTTTCAATGAATTGATAATATTTTTTTTGAAGTTGAGTGAAATATAGAAGATTGATTATGTACTTTGCATTAAGTTGAGAAATTATGTTACTATAGAATAAGAAGCATGCATACTCATGATATACTAAAACTTTATAATTGATTAATTCGGTGTTGCGAATTTAGGATTAAAGTATGGACTTATGATGAAAGATAGATTATATAGGATGAGTTTTACAGACTTAGTTTGTCTATACTAAACCTAAGGTTTATATTGTAGGCCCAACTGAAGAGGATACCTAAGTGGGAACCACTCTATAGCAAGACCAGAACCATCTTCTAAATCAGGTGTGTTTATGTTCAAATGTACTTTTGAGTTATTAAACTATGATATTCATGAAAGCAAAATGAATGTTCATGCTTCAATATTTTACTCTCTATTGGGTATGTGTTATTAACTGGCATGAAGTTGGCTTTGCCAATTAACAAGGAGTTAACGATCGTGCTCTAAGCTAGTACTAGCCAGAGTGTAGTGCGCACGGAAGTCAGAACTGGGTAGAACTTGGCCAGGTTCCTCAGTTCTGATGAAGGGGATCGTATGTGGAAGAAAAATCCTCGACAATCATACAGTTATAAGTTGTACCAATAGTAGAGGCAGTTAAAGAAAGTGAAGTTTTGTATGCTTATGATGTATGATTTGTGTTTAAAAGCTTCATATGCATATTGTTAAGCATGAAACATTTTACTATACTGTTCATTTCAAATGTTTTATAAACGGTAATAGCACACTGAGTACAATAGTGCTCAGCTAAATCTTTTTAAAATGTTTGCTGGTTGAGCGGCGAATGTGGAGTGTGGTGCTGAGATGAAGATCCTTGTTGCTATTGTATATAACTAGTTCCTTTAATGGAACAACTTTTTGTGTATCTCCACCCGCTTCCTATTTCGTAAATCATAACGACTCTTGTATGCTTTGCTAATGTAAATTAATGTTGTCTTACACTTTGGGTTCAGACCATTCTCTACTCAGTTGAATTCGATTTACATTCACTTCTAGTTATTGAGTTTTCTTTTAGTCATGCTTCGACATTTATACATTTTTTTTCTTCTGAAAGTCGGGGCATGACAGATCAGACCTTAAATATGAATTGATTAGTATACGAAGCTGCACAACTTCTGCATATGTGCTGGGATTTGAAACACAATTTGAATTGTCTTATTTTGTGATCATAGTTATGTCAACTCTGTCACAACCGTCACAAGTGTCAACATCAAAATCACACACGACATGTTTATTTAAGTCACGCACATGTCAACAGGGGGAGTAAGGTACATACCCTCATGTGCACTTGCTCAAAAAAATTCTAAGCAACATGGCCTATAATATTTTCAAAGAGACTATGATACTTTCAAAGGGCTTACAATGTTTTCAAATGGACTATGACATTTTCAAAGGGACTCTAAATCACCCAGTGGTGATCCGCTTAAGCCACTTCTTAGTGTGTTATTCTCTAAATCTCTTCTTAGCGACGATTACTTTTAAGCCACTTCTCAGTGTGGTATTCTCTAAATTGCTTCCCATCGACGGTTACTTTTAAGCCACTTCACAGTGTGCTATTCTATAAATCACTTCTCAGCTATGATTACTTTTAAGCCACTTCTCAGTGTGCCATCTCTAAATCACTTCTCAGTGATAGTTACTATTAAGCCACCTCTGCGGTGTGCCATTCTCTAAATTACCCAAACGGTGACTATTTAAGCCACCTCTGCGGTGTGCTCCTAAATTGTCCAGCGATGATATTATTTATCAATTATCTTTATCCTTTGGAGCTCAATAAGGGATATTCTCAATCAAGTATTGATATTCTCACGCGCCCAATAAGAAAGTATGTCATTCAGATTTGTCAAATATCTATGTCGGTCCTTCTCACGTTATCAAAATATTATGTCTCTCAGCCTTGACAAAATGACATATAATATTGCTATCTTTTTGCGATGACCTTTTTATATGCACAACAAAGTATTTACATTTCTCACCTCTGGCAAGACATTTAATATGGGATATACTCAAACGTTGATCTTTTTATGCGCCCAACGAAATGAAAGTTGATCATCTTTGACAACATTCAAAAATCAAAAGGAAAATCAAGTTTGCAACCACAATTCTAAAATCAAGGAGATTGCAGCTTTGAATTAGTCGTTCAATACTTACAGGGTTGAAAAATTCTTA
The DNA here is from genome assembly GCF_028751815.1 of Salvia miltiorrhiza. Taxonomy (NCBI): domain Eukaryota; kingdom Viridiplantae; phylum Streptophyta; class Magnoliopsida; order Lamiales; family Lamiaceae; genus Salvia; species Salvia miltiorrhiza. Next base: position 21,341,048 of record NC_080387.1, read on the forward strand.
TGTGTTGACATCTTGCAAGGCTGAAATATTTTGTCTTTGATTGTTTTGCAAGGCTGATTTTTTTTTTTTTTTTTATCTCTGATGAGTTACAGGGTTGCAGAAGTATTTTTAATTTGTTATGTTGCAAAGTGAATATCTCGTCTTAAACAAGTATTAGAGCTAAAATATTATGGATGTTGGGTAGACTTGGGAGAGCAGCACAACGCTGGCTCTAACAATAATTCCACTGGTTGAACACGGAGAAGATAGGGTTCAACCAGATTGGGGGGAGTAGCTGATAGGGAGGAGTAAAATAATGAATCAACATTGTGCAATAACAGGGCCAAATTATTTTTCCCTATTATTATTATTATTATTATTATTATTATTATTATTATTATTATTATTATTATTATTATTATTATTATTTTCGATATTTTGTGCAGCATTGACTACTACAGGGTTGGTCTTATGAGGGGTCGGGATTCGAATATTTCTCCCAGCTTTAACAGCTCAGCTTTGCTTTCGACTTTAACAGTCTAGCTCTACACCAGCTCGACGACTCAACTCCAAGATAAAGACTATTATAATAAGAGCTTTGGCCTAATTACTTGAATTAATGGGTTTTAGGGGCCAAGTTTACATGATAACTTATAAATAGGGGGCTCTTATAAATATTTTAGATTACTCTCTATTCACTTCTCACCATGTAAAATGTAATCTCCCACAAAAACATAGTGAAACTCCGATAACCTCCTGTGGATGTAAATCTTCATGATCAAACCACGTAAATCTTAGCGTTTTTTATCGTTTTTATTTACTGTGTTGATTCTTATTTCATCACCCTTAAGAAAAAAGGTTTAAAAATTATCTACTAATTTTTTAGTTGTGAATTCAAAAGCAAGACTATTTCTAGTTGTAAATTCTAATTTTAAAATTCTAATTCACAATCAAGACAACTAGTTGTAAATTCGAGCTTTAAAACTCAAATTAAAAATCAACACTAGCGATTCAGTTATGTATTTATCGAATTGATTGTGAATTCAAGAACATTAACAACAAAAATTCATCTGTAGCATTTTTTAAAAATTACTCCAATTTTTACTAATCATCTCTCTCACTTTCTCAAACACTATAAAATTGATCAGCTTCCCTATCGTCTCAATTTCTGTCCCAATTAAAAAAACTGCTAAAATCTGCAATATTCACAAAAATTAACGCAATTACATGAACCAATCTCACCAAAAATCGATAAATTACAAAATGGAACTTCATCTACCAGCAATCCACTCGCAACAAATATGCGTATGTATAAACTTTGCTAAAACCCCAACTTATCCATCACTTGTAACAATGGAAACTAAACTAAAATCTAAGCATGGATTTTCAGCTAAAATCCGCACAAAGTGGCAAATAGCGACCGATGTTAACGATCCGAGCAAAATGCAGATTGATCCATGTTATATCTCAATCAAAGGTAGGCATTGTCCAACCTAATTTCGTACGATACTTGTAATTACACAAACTAGAAGTCACTTGTATGGTTTGGATCAACAAACTAGAAGTCCCTTGTATAAAACCTCGCAAATTTAAACAAATGTGAAATCGCAGAAGATGAGAAATATGAATGAGCAAATCTATAATCCAGGTCGTAAATAGTTTCAACTATGATATATGAGGATTAGTACTAATATGTTGGGAAATGAAAAGATAGATCCAACCCTTATGTTTTGATGATACCAAAACTACTGAAAGGCACACTCTAGCTAGAGACGGTATTAATACTCTTAACTGTTTGAGTCTCTTGAATAGCTAGACTGGATTGTGAATGCAATGATGACTGAAGATGTCAGCTCAACTGAAGACTTGCCGACTGAAGGTTGTGCACAAGTCCAAAACACACTAAGAGATGCAGACTCAACTGAAAGCTCCCAACTAAAGGAAACTGCATCAGAAGCAATTGAGGAATCTACGAGTCATGGCATTCGCCTCAACTGAAGAAGGGAAGGCCACGTGGATAACATTCAAGACATGCTGCAATCTCTAAAGAAGTCAGAGCCATTGACTTTAAGAGACGAAATTTCCTTTCTTGTGAAAAATCCTGCAGCATCCGTACCAAAGGACAAGAAGATCATTTCTCCATCCATCAAAGAAGAAAGGAGGCAGAGAACCTGAGCAGATTAAGACGTTATCTCACAACGGCAGGATTCGAAGAAGAAGATATCCACCAACGGATCTATTTTTTAGAACTGTCTATAAATAGCTCATGAGAACACCCCAAGAAGGAGTGGGGAAACAGAGAGAGAAAATCCGATTCAATCATCAATGTAAAAGCTACATCGAAAGATCAATTCGAGCTCAACCTTCATGAAACATTGAATCGAAGAAGAGAGCAAACAAAGATCATACAATCAGAATGGTTGATTACCAGAGCTCTCTTAGAATCTCTAGGCAATCAATAGATATATCTTTAGCATAGTTGATGATTACTTGAGAGCATGTTTTCAGTTTTCCTAGTTGGTTATTACATAACCTTTTTCTTTTTGAGAGAAGAGTGTTTGTAATAGAGTTCGAGACTCAAGACCGAACTCAGAGGTTGTTTAGTACCGATAAACTAAACAGATTAGTTCCTTGGCATCTGATAAGCCAAGTGGTTGTTGTTTAGTACCAGTAAACTAAATTGTTCGGTCCCTTGACACCTAGTAAGCCAAGTGGTTGTTGTTTAGTACCAGGAAACTAAATTAGGTGGTTACCTTGGTACCAGTGAAACCAAGAAGGAGTTCAGATTAAAGGTTTTGGTTCCAATTACTTTAGCATTAGCTGATTGGACACGACAGTGTCAGGGCGTGCTAAGTGTTAAATCCAATTCAGGGTGGATTGGTAAGTTTGTTGTGCACCTCTAAGCATAAGCCCAGAGTGTTTGTCAGACAAATAATCTGGTTGTGGATGTAGGGGAGATGTCTCCGAACCACGTTAAAAATCCTTGTGTTCTTTATTTGCTTTCAATTATTTCCTTTGATGTGCTAAACTATTTTAAACTGAACTGGACTAACTGAAGAGTGTAACTAAGGATTTTACAAGTCACAAATATTTTCTTAAGGCTATTCGCACTAAGTTTAATTTCCACTGCTGAGTTATTAATCCTATTGACGACTCAACTGATAGTCAGAGAGATTAATAACTCTACTATATTTTACAAATTAGACTGAAGCTTTACTTAGATATCAGTTAAGCCCAGCGCTCAACTGATGTCAATTTACTGAAGTATCTTCAGTATCAGTCTACAACCTATTTCGAACTGAAATTTGGTTAAGTTTGTTTTAATTTGTGAAAAATAGTCCACAGGTGTATTCCCCCCCTACACCTGTCAGTCAACCCTCCAGGACCCAAGCATAACATATTATATTAATTTTAATTAACACGAGACAATGATGGTGATGAGTAACCAACCGCTTCCACGGTGAGCCTGCATTTTAACATCATAGCCTCTGGTGATGGAGGTGAGTGGTGATGGATCCCTGAGTGGTGGCGACGACTGTGATGAGTAGCAGGCCACCTCTGACGATGATGAGTAGCCATAGGGTTGTCTCTGAGGGCGGACCAGCATTGGCGATGGCTCAAGACCCATCATTTTCGAGGGCCCAAAATTTTTTACATTTTCTTATATATACTAGGGTTAATTGCCCATAAAATACTGAACTTTCGTCCAATTTTGATTTTGCATATAAACTTTGAAATGTAGCGTGAAAATTACTAAACTTTAGATTTTATCTCATTTTGCTACTAATCCATATTCCGGCCAAATACCAAGCTACTATGACGTGCCAAGCTAATATGACGTGTCATCTCCAACATTAGAGTACAAACTACCATTCGTGCGCGATGAACATTGAAACTAAACAACATATTTAAATAAATAAATATAAATATTAAATAAAATTAAAATTTATAAATATAAAATATATTTTTAATATAAATAAACTAAAACAATCCACGCCCGTCAATTATTTAATAAAATCCTGAATTTAAAAATATAAAATTTCAACTTTGTATAAAGCGTAATGATAATTAAAGTTATTAAATAAATAAAACAAATCAATAATAAAAATTAGCATTAGGCATTATTATCATCGAGTAGTATATACGTCATAATAAATAAATACATATTTTCATACACAAACATATATATAAAATTAGCATTTGGCATTTCACAGAAGACTTTGTTGTTCGGTTCCCAAATGTGGTGGTGAATATGCTTCTCATCCCAATTGGTGACGAGGAAGACGTGAGTTATTGGAAGCCTTCTGCTACGGGTAAAGTCACCTCAGCTTTAGCCTATGCTAAGATCAGTCCGTCTTTTCCCAAAGTTCGTTGGGGGTCGTGGCTCTGGGAGCGATTCATTTCGGATCGCAGATCTATGATATGTTGGAGAATCATCCACTCCAAAATGCCAACGTTGGATAGCCTTAGCAGAAGGGGGATTCAGGGCCCTAATCATTGTATTTTATGCGGTAAGGCTGAGGAGAATTTGACGCATCTTTTTTGGAAGTGCTATGATATTCGATAGATTCTGACTTGGTTTGATAAACAAATTAAAATTGAAATTAACCAAAAGCCATATATCTTCACCGATCCTTTGAATCATGTCTTGGTCTGGACCGTGGTTATTACAATATTGAATTTACTTATAGTTTGATATTTATACATACAGTACTTGTGTTCTAGATACTATAAAAAAACACACACACAACTGCCACTTCTTACAAGATAAGAAATTAAACTTCGTTGATTATAGATAATAATACTCCATCCGTCCCACCTTTTAATATCCATTTTTTCTTTTATGATCGTCCCACATTTTGGTATCCATTTATATTTTTAGTAAAAGTAGGTGAGACCCTTACTTCACTTTCATTATTTTAACAATACTCATATAAAAAGTGGCCGGGCTCTAATTCCACTCACAACGCACTCAATCACTTTATTAAAACTCGTGTCACTTTCAACTGGATACTAAAAGCTGGAACATAGGGAGCAATTTACAAAATGCAGCACGACATAGTTAATGATAGTAATTGAAATTAGTTGCAAAAGAAATTAAATGGGAGAGGCGGGGTAGAGTAAGCAGTAGAAAGTATTTTGGATGCAACCAACATATTGGCCGCCTCTGTGTAATGGATTCCATCCCAGCTCACATACCGCGACCCCTCTGGGCATACACCCTGCGCCCGACCCCGGCACTGTTCGAAAGCATTGTTGAACCCTGCATCAGCATCACAAATATCAATTAATTACAAAACCATAATTAATTCAAAAACAACAAATGTGTGTTTCTCACCATACGACGTCGAGTTGACGATCAAGTCCAACTTGATGGAGTAGATATCGACGTAGACGATGGTGGCGTCGCCCATCTCCGACCGCAGCTCCCGACAGAGACGCTCGAGCTCCGAGTTCAGTTGGGCAGCGGCTTTGTTCATGTCGGAAACGCAGCCGAACTGGTCCACCACCGTTGAAGCATTTATAAGGTCTACGCTAGACGGCATGCACCCCAACGGGCCCGTGTTGTGCACCCAAAAGTTTCTCCCGCCCAGCCGATACATCGTCTGCGCGGGAGAGAAAATTTATTAAAGTAATTAAGGTTAATTAATTAGATTAATTAAAGTAATTATATACCTGCATAGCATCTCTAATGTTGGAGATGACATCGGGGATAAGGGTGAGGACTTGTTGAAACGTTTTATTATTCATAAAATTGCCATGCATGTCGTTTTGACCGATGTCCAACATGAAGAGCGCAGATTTGATTTGGTCTACATTGATATTGTTAAGATTGGTATATTATTTGTATTGAAGGAGCATTAGAGTTATGAGGCTTACCGATGGAGCCGCGGCGGATGGAGACGTTATGAAAGAGAGTAAATTGAGTGGTTTGGGCTTGCAGCGTGTAGGGAATGAGAGGGTTAACTCGGCGGAGAGTGTCGGAGCCGGCTAAAGCAAAGTTGACACCGTTTGAGAAATCCGTTGCAAACAACTCCAAATAGGGAGTCAAGTACTTTGTTCCTAGACTCTCACCTATGCACAAAAATGAATAATTGTATCATTAATTTGTTGTTCAAATAAAACAATATGGATCATGTAAGTTGAGATCTAGACGGAGAGTAGTGATAAAATAGTAGTAATATATATTAGGTGATTTTTTTTTTTAATGTATTTAACATAATTCTAAAGTAGTTAATATTCTTGTATGGTAGAAGAGATACAACTCGAGATTAAGGATTAACAGCCACTTAAATACACTTGAAATAAAACTAGATCATGAACAATCTCATGGTTCTGCAAAATTGGACGAAAAATCAAGAAAAAAATCTTGTCGGTCATGCAGATTAGGGGTTGTAAGGTCTCTGCAAATCAAGAAACAAATTTTCAAAGTCGAAGAATTGTACAATTTTGGAAATCAAGAAAAAAATCAAGAAAAAGATCAAGATATAAATTCTGTACAAATTTGGAAAAAATAAAAATGAAGAAACAAATCTGGAAATAGGTTTTGTGAATCACCATGAAATATGTACAAAATCTGGACAATTGAAGAAGCAATGAATCTCTGCAAATCAAGAAACAAATATTTGGAAATCAAGAGACAGAAGGGTAACGTGGAGAAAGAAAAATGTTATCTAGGTTTCACATTAATTATCCGACCAATGTAGCAAGATTTTTGTTTTCTCAGGGGCCATTTGGTACATTATTAAATAATCTTGGCTTATAGGGGTGTTTGGTAGCCCATCTTATTTAGAGTTGGTGCACATTTATGTTACACAGTCATTTTATATTGTATATTTCGCTAAACAAATGCAAATATAACTTGTGGTGCAGTGACTAATATATGCTTTTTTCTTTCTTCTCAAAGGTCAAGGGATCAAAACCTCTTTCCCCCACTTTTTTTTGTCCTTTTTCATTTTCTTTTGCTTCATTTATTTGTTCCATTTTTTTCTTTTTTGTTTCTTCTTCCTTCTTGCTTATTTCAGGTTTTTTTTTAAAAAAATTAATTATTTTATCTTTTTCGTTTTTGTTTTTTTTCTTCTTTTTGTTTGCTCCTTTATTTATTTTTTCAACACTTTTTTTTTGTATTTCTTCAGTTTTTTTTCCTGATTTTTTACAATGCTTCTTTATTTTGTTTTGTTTGTGTTTTTTTTTTTTACATTATTTCAAAGTTATTATTATTATGGCAAAAAGTAATTATTGACAAAAAGAAAAGTAATGTTTTTGAAGCATTACTTTTCATTATTCCAATAATTTTACAAGTTTTCGTGAGTAAAAATAACAATTATAATGAAAAAATTAATAATTTTGAGATATTACATTTGTTCATATTAATAATTACTTTTTACTAAGATAATAATTACTTTTTTCTCTATTTTTTTCATTTACTTTTGTTTTATTTTTAAATATTCAAAGTATAAGTTCTCATAAATTAAAGTAACAATTATCATAAACAAATGTAATAATTCTAAAACATTACATTTCTTTATATCAATAATTACTTTTTTTACGACAATAATTATTTTATCAAATAACTAAAAGTGCAACTTTTTGCATATAAAATAAATATTACTTTTTTTTTAATATTAATTATTACTTTTTTTTGTTACAATAATTACTTGACTAAATAATTAAAAGTAAAAATTATCATAAATACAAGTAATATTTATCATGAACAAATGTAATAATTTAGAAACATTACATTTTACTGTAACAATAATTACTTTTTATTGCGACAATAATTACTTAATTAAATAGCTAAGAATAAAAGTTCTAACCAATAAAATTAACTTTACTTTTCTTTATATCATTATTTACTTTTGCTTTTAAAAATAATTGCTTGAACAAATAACTAAAAGTAAATGTTATTATGAATTAAAATAAACATTATTGTGAAAAATGTAATATTTTTGAAACATTACCTTTCATCATATCAATGATTACTTTTTATTACAACAATATTTACTTGACTAAATAACTAAAAATACAAATTCTAACGAGTAAAAATAAGCAATATTTTTATTCATATCAATGATTACTTTTTCTTATTAGAATAATTACTTCATCAAATAACTAAAAGTAAAAGTTTCATGGGCGAAAGTAAAATTTATCATAAATAAATGTAATAATTTTAAAACATTATATTTCTTCATATAAATACCATTAAAAAAATTAACGAAAAAACAAAGAAAATACCATAAAGGATAAAACCAAAATTAAAAAAAAATGCAAAAGAAAAATAGTAAAAAGAAAAAAAAAGAAAATACTAAAAAGAAAAAATATATATATAAAAATGCAAAAAATATGAAGAAAATAGGAAAAGGAAAAAAAATATTAAAAAATGGAAACAAAACCAGAAAAAAACCTAAAATAAATAAATAAAAGGAAAAAAAATAGCAAAAAACCTAAAAATGAAGAAAACAGGAAAAGGAAAAAAAATGGAAACAAAACAGAAAAAAAAAACATAAAAAAAATAAATAAAAGGAAAAAAAGGAAAAGAAACGCAAAAGTGGGGGCAAGGAGTTTCGAACGCCTGTTCTTGGGGGACAACTATAAGGCGCTAACATCTACCACTGCACCACTACATTAATTTCTCCATTTAATCTCAAAAACGGGTACATATACGTGCATAGATGGGTCAACCGCATAGCATGCGATTGACCGCACGCAATAATTTGCATATTATTTAATAAGTCGGTTCGTAATAGTTAAAGGACTCGGTCTTATTCTAATATTTCACTTTAATAAGTAATACCTCTTATTTCCTCAATAATAATAATAATAATAATATTACCTCTCCAACCTCATTATTTATCTAGGCTATTTTTAGATAAATAGCTAATGTTATCTTTTCTATATTTTTTTATCTTAATTTTATTAATCACGCCATTAATTCTAAGCATGGCTACTAATTAAACACACTCAGAGTAGGTCTTGTAAATCATGGATTGCCCATGTTAATAATAAGGGGTATATTGCACCCATAAGATCAGATATTATGACTCACAAAGAAAGTCGAGGATGAGACGACCATCGCATAAACGGCCGGATGGCTCGTGAAAGAACGTGCGTCCTGCCGGGAGCTCGAGCGGCATCCCGGCAAGAATAGGAGCGCCTCCTGTGTCGCTGTTCGAATCACCAAAGTTGAATAACATCGGTTTGTTGCGACACGCCGGCGCTGCCATGATAGTGCCAAAGCCAAGGAAGTAGAAGCAGACGAGACCAAGGGAGATTTTATAGGAATAACACATTTTCTTCTTCTTGGGTGAAAAGGCAGATGCAAAAGGAGAGAAAAAACAAATGTTGTGCAATGGGATGGCCAAAAATCAATAGTTTGCGGTTGTTTAAATAGAGTTTGCTAATCCAAGTAGAAGAGCTGAATAAGAAAAGATGATAATGCACACAAATTTACTTATTTGGTTAATGCACTTACTATCATTAAATTCTTCATTCTTCTATCATCTATGGTTTCCATTTCTAACTAGGAAGTTCAATTTTCACAATTATCTCTTTACTTTTTCTAAAGACTAAGTCACATCATGAAACGCAAAATAATGAATTAATTCACCGTAAAAAACGTTTTGATAGGAAATGGCACTTTCTCCTTAATTTCTCTCTCCTAACCCACTACACGGGTTGTCAGAATTCAACAATGCAAATTCTTACCGTTTTCATAAACATTAATTATTTGCACATGCCAATCATATGTAAATTAAATAAAAGATGTTACACAATCCTACAATATTGGTATGTCTCCATCAAGATTTAATGCAGAAAAGAAATTAATTATTAAACTCGCAGACCTTCATATATAACATTCCTACATTTTCTATGATTCTATTTTATCTTAACTTCCTCCTCTTACATAAAAATATCTACGTTGGTCGAAATCACCTTCACCAGTTATTAATATTACCTCTAACCAAGTCCACGTGACTGAGTAAAGACACGGATCAATTTAACTTTTGAACTTTCTTTGCAACTAGTCATTTACAAAGTATATTCCATCTGCGTACTTTTAATCGGTGCTATATAATTAACTCAATGGAAACATATTTTTGTTTTCAAAACAAACACCGTGTTGCAAAACATTGAAAGCGGATTCATCTATTTATTGTTAAAAAAATGGTTAAGTACTACTTTCCCCCCAACGTTGACATCCTTATCGCCTTTAAACATTTTAAAGTCAAAGTAGGCGCTGTTTATTATTTCAACGTGTCAAAACTGAAGCAAATCGCCCCCCGCGTTTTAACGGTGCTTAATCCCATTAATTTTTTTTTTTTAATTATGACTGGCCCCACTCCGAGATTCATCTTCCCCGCCGACATCTTCAGCGCCTGCAAGCAGTACAGGTTCCCTCCAAGCTCATCGTCTTCCTTCATCTCCACTTCTATCTTCTCTCTCTCCCTACTTGTCTTGTTCGACTCCACCTCGTATGCCTCCCACATAGGGATGGCAGTGGATTTTGGACCCGGTCCAGATCCGTTTTTACGGATCTGGATCTCAATTTTTTGGACCCGACGGATCTGGATCTCAGTTTTGAAAACGGATCTGGATCTAGATCTTGAAATTGTAGATCCAGATTCGGCCCAGATCCGACCCGTGGATCCGTTTTATTTTATATATATTTTTTATATTTTATATTTAGTTTACTAATAATATTAACTAAATTAAAAATAATAAATAAATTATATTCAAAAGAATAAAACTAAAAGTAATTAGATAAAAGTATTTTGTGTTATATTTTTCATGATGGAAATTAGATATTGTTGATTTTGTGAAAATTTTTTAATTTAATTTAAAAATAGTAGATCCATGGATCTGGACCCGCGGATCTGACGGATCTGGATCTGGATCCAAAATTTTCAGATCCACGGATCTAGATCTGGATCTGGATCTAGTATATGAAAACGGATTTGGATCTGGTATTGGCCAGACCCGGTCCAGATCCGACCCGTTGCCATCCCTACTCCCACAACGAGTTCATCCTTCTCCGTTGTCGCCGCCACTGCCGTTGTTGTGCCTTTCCTCAAACAGCTTGCACGCTAGCGTCCTCTTCCACTCTCTCTCTCTCTCTCTCTCTCCTCATCGACCCGTAGCTAGAGAGAGACTACTCGTCATGAGACTACGATTTTTCCATTTTCGAACCAATTCTATTGTTACTCCCTTCGTTCACGAAATGAATATTCATTTCGGGATGACACGAGTTTTAAGAAATGTATTTGGGTGTGGTGTGAGTGGAATATGAGTCCCACTTTTTTAGGGTATTAATTAAAGGGTTGTGTGTGGTACACTTGCCAAAAAGGAAAATGGGTACTCATTTTTTGGACGGACTAAAAAGGAAATATGGGTACTCATTTCATGGACGGATAGAGTATTATTTTTGTTAATACATGTTGCTGCCTCAGATTCATTGACAAACAGTGACTTCTGCTTTTCGACGACTTTATCGGATTTCGCACTACGTGGCTACTTCTTCTCTTCACCATTGGATGCCAATCGCTCAAACTCGTCGAGAATTTTCAAGAAATTCTCCAGCCTCTTCTCCTCCATCAAGACAACGTCGCAAGGAGGAGTTTCGGACACCTTTTCTTCGTCAGAATCCTCGAATTTATCGGTGACGACTATGGGAGCTTCCTCGTTCGGGCTTGACAATAAATTAGGTTCCAAAATTTGATCTTTTTGGGGGGTTTGGTGGTGGAGGGATGGGGTGCAGGTGGTGATGGCCATCAATTGTCAGGATTGGGGCCCACCATAATTAAAAACAAAAAATAAGCACCGTTAAAAGAGGGGGGAGGGGCAATTTGCTTCAGAGGTGGTCTTGGGTACAATCGGGTATACCGTACAACCGAGTTGACCCGCACCTAAACCCTGACCCACATCCTGATCCAACCCCGCATTCTGACCCAAATCGTATAAATGACACTACTCGTTTATACAAATGATACTGCCTGTAATTGACACTATTATATTATACAAATGATATTGCGTATAAATGTCACTATAACATTGTAAATGACACTGTGTATAATTGACACTATTCAGAAATATAAATGACACTTCATGTAATTGACACTATAAGAATGTAAATGATAGTATAATATTTTAAATGATATTATAAGATTGAAAATGACACTATAATAATTTATAATGTTACACTGTCATTTATATAACCAAAAGTGTCAATTATAGATATTATTATTTGTATAACCGAATAGTGTCATTTACACGATTTGGGTCAGGATGCGGGTTCAGATCAAGATACGGGTGTGGGTCTGGGTGCGGGTCAACCTGATTGTACCCAAGTTTTTGTGTTTGCTTCAATTTTGACACGTTGTGGTAGTTAACAGCGCCTAGCCTGACTTTAGGGTGTTAAAGGCGATAGGAGTGTCAACATTGGGGGGGGGGAAAGTGGTACTTAACCCTTAAAAAATATACGTAATTGATTTTTGAAAGATCTATTTTGATAAATTTATTTAAGAGTTAATCAAGTTTTGCGTTTTCAACTTTCAGCTTTTTTCAAAATAGATATATATAACAAGATCAGTTAATCATGTTGGTTAACCCGTAGCCTTTATTTAACCACGCCTGAAATAAGTTTTCAGAGAAAAATATTTTATGTTCTAAATTAGTTTGTATGTTACTGAATAACCCGTAGCCTTTATACATAGTGGTCTCTGACTGGGACTAGGAACCAATTCGAATTTGGATCTTAGCATGTCAGTGGATCTTGGAAAAATATTTTGTAACCGGACGAAAAAGTAAAATGAGGAAGTTCAGACAGTGGGAATAATTTGTTTAAATTTTAATTTATTCATCAATAATATTATCGATCTTCACAATAAATTACAAAAGACAAATGATCAAATAAACTTTTTAAATTTAATGAGTCAAATCAATTCAAACTATACATGGAACACACGTTTAGTTTTGCTAGTACTTTTAAAAGTGTATAGAGCAAACATATTTTTTTTTTACATTGTACATGTATATTTGTTAATTTAGAGCATCCACAGCGCAAGCTTTTAACCGCCGGACCGAGTCGGGCGCTATGGATGTTCGCGCACTGGCGCACCGAGGAGGCGTGCACCGGGTCCTTTCGATGGTGCTAGGCACGGAGGTGAAAAGAGGCGTTCGCGTGTTGTGCACGCGCCTAACTTAGAAAAAAAAAAGAGGAAGAGAAGAGAATTGCTACGGTCCATGGAGGTTTGGAACAGATGCAAAGAAGAAGGAGTCGCCGGGCTTGGGGTTGAGAAAGAGGAGAGAAACTTGCCCTATTTTTGTTTAATTTTTAAGGACTTTTTGTTGGGCTTTTTAATTATAATTAATTTTGTTGTCCTATTGTTGGGCTTTTTTGTATTTAATTTTTGGCTGATTCTATTCATAACCCTCATTTTACTCATTATAGCCCTACATTTAAAATAATAATATAAAATAATTATAAATTTATAATTTTATCCTATAACTAATAACCTCTAAATTAAATATTAATAATAATTTGAAAATAAGACTATCAATCTATCATATAGCCCCCAAAATTTCTAGAGGCGGACGATTGCAAGCTCTTGCAGCGGCTTAAATCCATTGGAATCTCGCCCTTCAGAGAGTTGGAGAAGAGGATCATCTTGAACAAACACTCCGACGTGCAGAGATTCATCGGTAATTTTCTGGCGAGATTGTTTGTGTAGTGGTTCAACAATGTGAAAGTGTCGCCTTTTTAGAGGTCTTGAAGTATTTTGATAGAAAATCTATTAATTAAACCATAATTGAAGAACTTGAAAATGTGGCAACTACCATAGAGCATATTAAAAAAGTGCATAAGAAATTAACTGAGTTTGGAGAGTTTTTGTACATTTACATTGCATAAAATTTTAATTCATCTAAAAAAGTAAAGAATGTACATCAACTAAACCACTATAGCTCTTCCTCTTTAACCTCAATGTTACTTCACATAGCATTTGGAATTTTTCATGAGAAATTATTGAAAACTAAATGGCGAATTTCCAAATTTTGCAAATATGTAAAAAACTCAAATATCTCACTTCACAAGAAATCACTCAAATCAAGCAACACTAAATTCTCGAGATCGAAAACAGGTTTCAAAATCAGACCAGTGAACTTGTTCAAGTAGAGGAAAAAGTGTACAAGATTTGTGACTGTTAATATTGTTGTATACATCCGATCCGTCGATTTCCTTCGGAGTCTTGCCAGAAAACTTATTGTACCTGAGGCTGAGATAAACCTACCGCAACCTCTTTATCTCGCTAGATGCAGAGATTATTCGAAATCTCGTTAGTGAACTAGTTTGACGCCAACATCCAGAACTGCAGCACCGTAAAACTAGTTTCAAGGGGCTAAATGATGGTCATAATTTCAATTTATTGATATTTAATTTGGGAGCTATGGAATTGAAGGTAAAACAACAAATTAAATTTTTTTTTATATTATTATTTAAATAGGGAGCTATATTTAGTAAAATGGGGGCTATGAATAAAATTACCCTTAATTTTGTTGTCCTATTTAATTTTTGTTGGGCCTTTTTGTTTAAATTTAATTTTGTATTAAGTATTTTATTTTATTTTATTTTATGTAATATTTTTAGTATTTTATTAATAGTTTAATTAATGTAATGTTGGAATTTAATTTTAATGAGATATTGAATTTTAAAATAGAAGAGTAAAAATAGGATTAAATGAAAATGGAGATTATAGGGCCACTTATAAAACCAATGCACTAGAGAAGGGAGGTGCTAAAGTGAAGACCACCTTATAGCGCCTTCCACTGTGGATGCAATTAGAGCATCCGCAGCGCGCCTCCGGAAGAACCAGACCAAGTTGGCAGACAAGGCGCACCGCACACTGGCGTGCCGCGCGGGTGCGTGCTCGGGTGTAAGCGAAGTGCCGAGCACATTTGGGGAAGGAGTGGAGCGCGTCCGGCAGACGCGCCAACTTTTAAAAAGAAGTTGGCGCGTGAATTTTTGTTTCTCAAATTTATTTTCAAGCAATGGATCGTCAATTTGATGATTATTTAGATAAACACGCCGGAGGCTCGGGTGTGCCTACTTCCAACCCGATGATGGAGTCCGCTCCATTCTCGCAAGCCTCCAATATTTTGGCTCCGGGCTCTCTTCTAACCCCGGCAGCCGCCGTCCATCGTCGAAGAAGTCGAAGAAGCTCCGAAGTTAAAGTCTTCATAAACCTGCACCGACTACACGAACGCCGAGACAGAGCTTATTTACATGTTGTGGGCGGAGGCTACCCATAACCCTGTTTTGGGAACGTCCTAAAGGGCTCTCCAATATTGGGGAACTATCCACAACAACATGATTCGAGAGGTGCTCAAGTGTAGGGGATTCATATAGTTTAGGTTTTTTATTTATTGTATTTTTAAAAAAATTATTTAAATTATGTAATTTTTATTTTAATTAATGTAATGTTTAATTTTAATTTCAATGAAAATTTTGAATTTTAAAATACAAGAGTGAAAATGGGATTAAATGGAAATGAAGATTTATCGCCTCTTATAGAGCCAATGCACTGTGAGAGGTAGGCGTTAAGCACCTCCCACTGGAAATGCTCTTATAAGTCGAACCATGCACCAACTAAAATTAAATCAAATCTATACAGATATAAAGAAGTGTATTGGGCACAAAATATTGATGAGTCAACTTGTGAGATAGTCATATTGAGCAACTCAATATTTGGCCACGCGAACATAAATTTTGGCCATTTTTTTACGTTTTAAGACTGTTTTGCCTTTAATTAAGACGGATCAGATTCAGGTTTGAGCGCAAGTTAGGTACACTTGGCACTATTAGTGCCAAAAGTACCAACAGAAATAATAATAATAAAACAAAAGTAAATTGGTACTTTTGGCACAAATGACAATATTAGTGCCCAAAATACAAATAGAAAGCAAAAAAAAAAAAAAAAAAAAAAAACCAAGTAAATTGGTACTTTTGGCACAAATGACAATATTAGTGCCAAAAGTACCAATAGAAAAAAAAAAAGAAAAAAAGAAGTAAATTGGTACTTTTGGCACAAATGGTAATACTAGTGTCAAAAGTATCATTCGATGATTAAACCCTAAATGGAGAATCTAAACCCTAAATTGAGAATGTAAACCTTAAATGAAGAATCTAAACCATGAATGGTGAATC
The DNA here is from genome assembly GCF_028751815.1 of Salvia miltiorrhiza. Classification (NCBI taxonomy): domain Eukaryota; kingdom Viridiplantae; phylum Streptophyta; class Magnoliopsida; order Lamiales; family Lamiaceae; genus Salvia; species Salvia miltiorrhiza. Next base: position 21,357,225 of record NC_080387.1, read on the forward strand.
TAAACCCTAAATGAAAAATTTAAATCCTAAATGGAGAATCTAAACTTTACGGGGAAGTGTTCAAAATGGCCATATGATTGGTGGGGCAGTGTATCAGCACAAGTATATAACACTATTGGCAGTAATATGGTCACTAGTACCATTCGTGCAGTATATCAACACTAGGGATGGCAATCGGGTACGACGGGTACGAATAGTGACTATCCATACCCATACCCACGAACTAAATGGATAGTGGTTGCTACCCACGAAACTATCCATGGATATCAAATGGTATCCAAACCCACTACCCGCGGATACCCGCTACCCGTCGGGTATCCGCGAAACCCGCTATCCGACGGGTATCCGTCACCCACTATCCGACGGATACCCGCTATCCGCCGGATACCCACTATCCGCTGGATACCCACGAAATAGAATTTAAATATAAATTTACAACAAATTTAATAGGAAAAAAAAATCAACACAAATAGCATAGTTCAAATCCACAAAGAACAATGTTTAAATTCAAATTTACAAAGAACAATGTTCAAATTCATCAACTAAAATATAAAATTCAACAAAGAACAATGTCTATAATTGCTCGACAGTAGAAATAGAACCCTCTTCATTGAACTCTTCTTCTTCATCTTCAAGACAAGTCCAAAAGCTTCCATTCTTTCATTTAGCTCAGTATTAGACTTTGGTTCTTATTGTTTGGGCCTATTTTAAAATATAAAATACTAGCCCATAATCTCAAAATATGTATTTAATTAAAGCCCATATTTTATAGAATTTTTTGTGGATATTTGACGGGTAATTGACGGATAATTGACGGGTAATTGGCGGATATTTTTCGCGGGTAAACGGGTTTCGCGGGTATGGATAGTAAGTATCCAAACCCATACCCACGAACTAAATGGATAGTGAATTGTACCCACGAAACTATCCGTGGATATCAAATGGTATCCAAACCCACCCTAATGGGTTCGGGTTTTCGCGGATATCCACTACCCGCGGGTAGATTGCCATCCCTAATCAACACAAGTATATGACACTATTGACACTAATATGGTCACTAGTACCATTCGTGCACCACAAATAGGTGTGACCGACTGGTAAAATGGTAGTTTGGGCAAAACGCGTAAAATATGGCCAAATTTTGTGTTTTTCAAATCAATGGCCAAAATTTATGTTTACTTGTCCAAAATGGCCATATGACTGCATATTTCCAAATACAGATTGCCTACTATATCCTCTATTACATGTTTTATTTTAAGGGTAATTTTATAAATAAATATATTTATAAAAATATATCAATTCATTAGATATTACACTAAATTTATTAATATATTTGTAGCTATTTGATAAGACTTATAAATAAATATCTCTATCCAATAAAAATATTTAGAAGAATACATACATTGATTCATTACATTAAATGAACATATATTTCAATTATAGTTGATACATATTGCTACATATGTTAAAGAACATATTAATTTATAAAATTTAAAAAATAAAAATCTACATGAATATACATGTTATTAGATTTACATAAAAATTGTATCTAAATTCATATTCCATAGCTACGTTTCAAAATATATTTATGATTTCGCTTCATTTTTATATCAATTCATTAAATTATACATTAAAATCTATATGGTTTTATCTTTCATCGCTATATTGCTTAAAAATCTATTTTCGATTTTATATTAACCATAAAAAAAAATTATTTTAATTTGTGAAATTGATTAATGTGAAGTCATGAATTATGTTCAATGCACCCACTCTATGGTAGTACTTCAAATGTATGGATCTGTGTAAAAAAAAAACAGAGAAATAAAATGAAACTAATAAAAGCTCATAATTTCTTATCTTGTCAAATACTCAAAATTTTATCGTGCAGAGATATTGGTGGACATGTTAGTTGTCAAATAGCTGAATTCACAGCAATTCAAGCCATCTTAGACGGCATTGGCTCTGCTAAAATTCAAATGTATGTATTCAATATGATGATTGAAGCTTACTCGTTGTTTACTGCATGAAAGAACTTCATAGAATAAAGTGAAACCAACTTTTAAATAAAAAAATTATCGAATGCATTGAAAGTGAAGAAAAATGTATTGAGTGTACAAAACCTGAGTGAATTAGTGAGAGAAAGGACCCACAGGATTAAAAAGTGATGAGTTCAATGAATGACCAAAAATGATTAGAACATATTTTTATGAAGGGATAAAAATGAGAATATAAAGAAGTGATTGATACGATGAAATGGAGATGAAAATGGAATGGTGATTACTATATTCATTCCATTTCTTTGCTTGGTATTTTTTTTTTATAAAAGTTATTATTTCATTTGAAATCACTATTCCTACATTTTTGAGAATCACCTTCCTTCCACCTACCATGATATTAGTCATTCCATTCTATTCTTAATCCTTATAAATTTAAGTTTTGACAAGTATATTTGTATGAAAGATGCATTATTATTATTATTTACTCAAAATATAAAAAAGTACTTTTTTGAATAAAAAATATTTTTAAAAAAAATAAAATATTATCAACTTTATATAAGCAATAGTCTAAAAGTCTTCTTCTTCTTGGTCCCAACAAATAAATTAAAAACGGGTATGTTTGGAGTGGTGTAGCTGGAATTTACTGCTTCCGGTTTTATCTTGTCGGAGTGAAAGACCATTTTGTGTCAAAGTCTTCTTACTTTTCTATGCACGCCGTCTAGTATTTTCATGTAATAATAAATAAAGAAAAATAACTGCAGTTTCTTTATAGTTTCCCAGAAACCAGACGTCAACTGCTACTTATATATCTCATTGTTCGCTTTCTGGTTTATATTAAAGATCATCAATACTTTTGCTGAACTTGCTTCTTTGATTATGCTCTCATAAGGTACCTCTCCATTGTCTGCTCTTCAATCCTTTTGCTCAACTTGCTGCTTTATTTTGATATCTCCCCCTGAAAATTGTGACATTTCCTTATTTGGAAATAATTTTACAAACCATTTTTCTTACTATTTACAAAAAAGATTTGAGACCCAATTTCCACTCAAACATAAAAATTGGGGGAAATATAATGCTTACGCAAGGGCCATCCTATCCAACTTTTAGGCATTAAAATACGTTTCAAGCGCGGATGATTATCATAAGAGATTCCCAACATATCATAGGATTCTCGTTCTTGAAAATCCACGCTTTTCCAAACCCATAAAACAGACGGAATTCTAGGATTCCTCCTCGAGGCAAATACTTTTATGCATAGCACAATTTTTTTTTAAATATGTGTCATCTCTATTGGGTCACAATTTTTTGGGACGGACCAAGTATATACTAAGAAACATATAAACTAGGAGTATTTGAAAAGAGTTTGATTATTCTCTCAGCAGGTACTGTGCATTCTTTGAACTTGAATTTTTTTTTTTTTTTTTTTTTTTATGTTGATATGCAGGTATTACAAAGGGATGAGAATTTCCCCAAAAAGTTGAAATCATCCAAACTACAGAACACTTGTTTTGGCTGATGTAAGTTGTTTATTGGTGTTGTAAATGTTGAATTAGCATACATATTAGTGCATTGTTGATGAAGTGATTGAAATTGAAGGTGATTTTATGTTTGGCTAAAATGAGTAGTTGTTGGTGGCAGGGGAGAAGTTATGGAAGTATTCCTAGTAGGTTGGATAAACTTCTTGAATGAATGGCAAGTGAGGATGTTCGTTATCCTGAGCCTAGCATTGCAAATTTTACTGGTGTTGTTGGGCAATCGCAGGAAGTATGTATGCAAGGTTTGGATAAGAATCATTATTTGGTGTGCGTACGTATTGGCAGATTGGGTGGCAGTGGTTTCCCTCGGCGTCATCGCCAAGAACACTCTTGATGCTTGCGAGAAGAGTATGAATGATAAGCCCGGAATTCAACTGAATCTGTTCTGGGCTCAATTCTTTCTCGTGCATTTAGGTGGCCCCGACACCATCACCGCATATTCTCTGGAAGATAACGAGCTGTGGCTGCGGCATTTGGTGGGAATGCTCATTCATACTGGCCTTGCTTTCTATGCACTGCTTGTTGCTTTCCCCGCCTCCGACTGGCTTCCTTATCTCAACCTACTCGTCTTCACCGCCGGCTCAATCAAGTATGGAGAGCGCGTGTCCACGCTCTGTGCTGCCAGCAGTGAGAATTTCCGCGACTCTATGCTTCCACAGCCTAATCCAGGTCCCGACTACGCCAAATTCATGGAAAGATACACCTTGAAGAAGGCTGAGGGCTACAATGTTGCGGTGGATTCGGTTATGGATATGCCTGTTCTTCCTCGCCACGACTTCCCCGACCCACCTGGTGTACCTGAAGCTTATCATCTGTTCTCCACGTTTAAGCGCCTCTTTGCAGGCTCCATCTTGAGTTTTGAAGATCGCGACTGCAGCAAATACATCTTCCAGAGGCTGTCGGAGAAGCAAGCTTTTCATCTTGTTGAGATTGAGCTTGGCTTCATGTTTGATGAGCTCTACACAAAGGCCTCCATCGTGTACAATCTCCGTGGCTGTGTGCTTCGGATGATCACCTTCTCTCTCACCCTCTTCGCCTGGCTAGCGTTTCAGCTCACCACCGAGAAGAGCAACTACTCGAATCTCGACTTGGGCATCACTCACTTGTTGCTTTGGGTGGCCATCTGCTTAGAGATATACGCTGTCGGGGCTCTCGTAGACTCAGATTGGATGCATAGGTTGAGCAGAGTAGACAGAGCATCTGCTTTTGGTCGCGCGATTCAGTGGTTTCAGCAGCCAATCAAGAAGAGGTGGTCCATGAAAGTTGCTCAACACAATCTGTTTGATCTTTGCCTCATGGAAAAATCTGCATTGCTCCTAAGAAGCATCAGAAAGCTTACTAAAATCAATAATCACGTAGAAAAGCATTGGAACAAGTCCTTCGTCGACGTCTCCGATGATCTGAAAGAGCTATTGTTTAGGGAGTTGAAGAGTTACACAAGTGGTTGTGATCCTGCAGCTATATGGAGCAGAAAGGGAAGTTTCACTCTTGAAAAGTACCCATCGATATCTGAGTCTGTTGGTTGGATTAGAAAGAGAGAGTTTGAGGAGAGGATCCTCCTCTGGCACATTGCCACAGACATCTGCTATTCTCTCGAACCTCCTGGCACTCAAAGTAAGCAAACTGCAGGCCACAGCAAGCTTATATCTGAGTACATGTTGTATCTCCTCATAGTGTGCCCTTTCATGCTACCAAATGGGATAGGGATGATAAGATTCCGAGACACGTGTGCTGAGGCCAGAGAGTTTCTGAGTGGGAGAGACGCGATTATATCCAAAGATGATGCTTACAGGAAGTTGCGTGATGTCGACACTCAAGTGCCACCGGCTCAAGTGAAGGGTGACCGGAGCAAAAGCGTGCTGTTTGATGCTTGTATACTGGCTAAGTCGCTCTTAGAAGAGAAGGTGCAGAGGTGGGAGATTATAAGCAAAGTGTGGGTGGAGATGTTAGCGTACGCGGCTACAAATTGTGGCGGCAACCACCATGCCCGCCAGCTGCGCAAGGGGGGAGAGCTGCTCACTCATGTTTGGCTTCTCATGGCACATTTAGGTATCACAGAGCAGTTCCAGATATCTCAGGGACATGCTAGAGCTAAAATCCTAGTAAAATAGATACTTTCAGCCTTTTTTTGTCTCAATCAATATTCTTTTATTATCTAAGCCTGCCTTTACTTTGATAATATTATCCACTCAAAAATGGATGGATAATATGTCTCAATGTAGTTGTCAAGTAGCATTAGGTTGTAGTTTTTTCACTGAATCATGTGTTCATGTTTTTTGGCATCTACAGATTAGATTTGGGTCTAAATGTGGTGTTCACCTATCCATGGCTCCCAACGTTTATGTAGTTTGTCTGCAGAATGAGGAATTTTGATGCCTCGTGATGTCTAAACTATTCAAAGCCTTGTGATTGTTTCTGCGGTTTGGACTTTATGCAATGCAATTGCAGGTTCGTTGTGATGCACAAGAAATGGGCTACTGATGTTCTTTTTCCAGTATGTCACCTAGGGGTGCAATCGAACCGAACTGAACCGAATAGCGGTGTGCTCAAGTTTAGTTTGTTTAGTATTGAATCGAATCCTAAACTTTGTTTACCGAATACTTTGAGGCTCACAAGCTTAATCGAACCAATACGAACTTTTTAAAATTGATATTCAAAATATTGATTATTTTCTTTTAAAAATAAATTATTTCATTCAAAATAATAAATATATTAATTATTTTCTATAACAAGCAGAGATAATTAAAGATTTAATACAATTATTATTAATTTTAATGGATAAATATAAGTTGTATCCACTAATATTTTTCAAGCTGATTCACTTAACGAACTTGTTCATGAGCTAACGAGCAGAATACTACTAAATTCAAGTTTGGTTCGTTTATTTATCGAACTTCTCTAAACGAATTTGAACGAGCTTTTTTCGAGTCGAGCTCCGAATAGTTCGCGAGCTTACAGCCCTAATGTCATCTAATTATATTTATTTAATAACTGAATCATGAGATTCATATTCCTATAATCTGTGTCCCTCACCTTACGTCTAATTCTAGTATCAATTTTTGAGTTTGAGCTAAGGGCCAAAAACCATCACTTTTCAACAAAAATCAAATACACCTTCTTCTTCTTCTTCTTCTTCTTCTTCTTCTTCTTCTTTTTATTTTTTTTTATTTATTTTTATCTAAATCTCTATTATTTGTAAAAGTAAAATGCAGATCCCTCAAATACACCTTCTTCTTCTTCTTCTTCTTCTTCTTCTTCTTCTTTTATTTATTTTTTTATTATTATTTATTATTATTATCTAAATCTCTATTATTTGTAAAAGTAAAATGCAGATCCCCCAAAATATCAGATGGTCCTTCACACGCCATTGTATTTGTTTTTTAGTTGAAATCTCTAAGGTGTATTTTCCCCCAAGTTTCGTTGCTATCACATAGCAGTAACGAATTTAGTAAAGTTTAAGCACACATATACTTACAAATACGTTATGATTTATTAAAGTGCTAATACTTCTAAATAACCATTTTGTTTAATAAAAAATTACTATTAGCCATAAAAATAAAAATATATTAATTCTAATAATTTTTTGTATTAAATGACTACTTTACCCTTGATGAAATTATAATAGAAATACGTAAAAAGAAATATAAAATTAAAAGAAATATAATTAAAAAATGAGCGGCGTGAAGTATGAGCGGGAAAGGTAGGAGGGGATTGGGTGGGGGGAAATTGGGAGGGGTGAGGGTTTTTATCTTTATAATTTGATTTTTCTTTCTAAATTATGTTTTTAGATTTTGAAATGCTTGATCAATTTTAAAATAAAATAATAAAAGGGTATATAAGTAAAAGAGTTTATAATTAATATAGTATTAATTTTATGGTTGTAATTAACTTTTACTTAATTAAAATAATTATTTTAATATTTGCCTCTTTATTAAAATACTATAAAAAAAAAAGAAATTATGTATGAGTAGAAATGGACTCAACTTGCTTCTATTGTCACCATCGCTAATAAGAAAGCGTGTAGAAAAGAGACAAGAACTTTCTGAGCGTAAGAGATATTGAATCAACCTAAGATTGGAATAGTCAATCTTGGTTGATAATGCGAAGGATTCTCCGTTATACATTCATTTTTCAGCTCACTGCAAACTTCAAATTTCTTTTATATTCAAGTACTAGAAATTCTGCACCGCGTAGGACGCGGTGTTTCCATAATTGCTCTGTGAATTATGGGACCAATAACAACACTTGTCGAATCATTTTTAAGTGTAGACATTATACTATGACTTGTAGGTCACAATTGTAATACATTTAATTAGGAGTATTTAATTTTTACAGCTAGGAGTAACAATCTACACAATACAATTTATATATAAACTATTTAAGTATCCTTTCAGACATTACGCGTTATATATACATATCGCATTAAACCAAAAACTGTACCGAGGCATATGCAATGTACATACAAAAGGTAACCTCAAAATGCTAGTAGAATGTCACCGACACAGTGTAATAGAGCCAAAAGTCATAGCTAGAGAATTGTACAAAGTACATACAATTTGCTGGATATAAATTCTAGAAGATTTAAAAATATTGTCTATCATGTCTAACTATTACTTGATAGAGGCATATCCAAATGTGCATGGATCAACATCATCTAACATTACAAAATCAATATAATATTGTTAGATCAATCATTATTCTTATATTAGTTATACAATTTCTCCATTGCAATAATAAAGTAAAAAACTCAGTACTCATGAAAAAAAATATTAAAAGTTTCACCAACATGTGTTCAAAGTGATAAGAAGAATCCTCATTTTCACTAAAGCCATGATTATCATTTTATGGTAGAAAACATATCATGAAAATCTTTAGCAAAATGCACTAAATCTAATAATAATAATTGAATACCTGAATCTTCAGAAAGATCAAAGTGCACAACTTTTTTTCTTTTGCTAACAAATCTTCTTTTGATTTTTCCAATGTTACCTAATATAGTATATGAATTGAACCAGATTTCTTAGATGAATATATAAAATATGAAAATTAAATCTAGAAAATTTCTTATTGGGTGCGTGCATTTTTTCATCACATACACTTTTGTTATTATATATGTAAAAAATCAAATACACATGTCTAACCTAGATTCTTTGAAAATAAATTTCTAAATTTTGGTGACACACCTCTTTCAGCCGATTCCACTACACAATCCAGACTATCATTTCTTGAATCTTCGGATAGAACAATAGAGCAAATTTTCTTTTTACCCCTGAAGATTTCTGTGATGGAGAAGCAATATAGTTATATTAAATGAATTTGCAATTAATATCAAGTAGTATTTATTTATAACAGTGGATGTGATACCTGATATTGGTTTATCATCATCAGAAGAAAGGCTATCTTCAAATGAGCTTCCAATTGTATCTGTTGTTGCAAAATTATAATTATTATCTTTTCAAGCAAGAGTAGCATATCATAATCATTTTCACCTTTGATATGTTCAATATGGCTTTCTTGGGACATTTTCCCCTTGCCTTTAGCTTTGGCAACAACCTTTGCTCGAATGTCTTTATCATTATCTATATTAATTGCAGCAATCATCATTATAAAAAATCAAAATAATTTTTAACTTAATTTAACTAAAATGTTCAAATTTAATTGCAACAAATATTAATTGGTTGTCATCACAAAATTAGTTGGAAATATTTCACCTAATGACTCAGGAAAAACCAATTGTCTCGTCGCACTTTTTAGCAGCCCTGAAGAAATAAAATACTTAAATTATTATCATCTTAATTTAATAATACATAGAATAGAAGAAAAAATTATACAAACCTTGTTCGAGATGAACTTCAGGTTCAATGCTAATTTTCTCAGATGGTATTGCACCATCATCTTGTAAAATCTCAACAGCATCCGCAGTGAAAGTACAAACATCTTTAAATATTCGACTTTTTATCTTTAAGAGTAAGACAATATTGCATAGGCGTTGCCTAAGAAAATTCAACTGCGTTATGGGTCCCTATAATTTTTAAAAGGGTATTATTCATTTTTGTAAATGTGATAATAATCGACCATTGTATAGTAGAATACTCACCAGATTTTGTTTTTTATAAAACTCGGAAGGATCTAGGCCAAGAAGTTTTTGAGCTTCTTTCCCCAGAAAAGTGACTTCCACTTGTCCAGTCGCATCAACGACCATGAGACTAAATATGAAGCTGTGGTAAAATCAAGTGTTCTAATATACACACTTGTACAAATCTATATAAACTAAGAAAAAAGGTATTAATAGATTAGCACCTTCAATTTGCTATTCTCATGTTCTTGCATGGAGTTGAGTAACACATGAACTATGTACCATATGTTGCAACTGTCTTTATGGAACATATGGACAACCAATGTAAAAGTAGTCTTGGTATTCATTTTCCAATTGCTTTAACTTTTACATTAAAGTATGTATTCTGGAAAAAAAAATTAAAAAAATGTTAAATTCATGTTACTTGTACAAGTACAATATAAAGTAAGTCACCTCTTGATTCTGCAACATTTGTTCCACTTTAGTAATCTGTAGAGGTTGCTTGGGTAAGCGCAACACTTTCTTCTCAAAAAAACCACCACTTTGTATTAGGGCCACACTCTTGATGCTGTGATCTTCCATGATAATATAGATAGGTTCAAACATGTGCTTCAAGAGGGTAATGTTTATATGGTGAAAGGAGCTTATGTTTCTGATCCAAAGCAATACAGGAATCCAATTGTGACATGCAATGAACGTTCAGAAAATATACTTTGGTGAATGAAGAACCAATTGATTCGATACCTGCTGGTGGACTAAGTTTTAGAGCAACTCCAAGGTGCGAGTTCCACAAATTCCTCTCAACAAAGACATTGATTAGTTAAGCTAAGCAACTTAATTATTGAAGAATTGTGAATGATATTTCTATATTTATTTTTGCAATATTTTGTGTAAGTTAAGGAAAAAAATTATTGTACTTATTATATTTTAGAATGAGATTATTTTATTGTTACTTAAATGTTAATTAATCATTTTCTTCTCTTACTTAGATACTGCTTGTGTCATTATTGCTACCCATGAACCTCGGGTAGTCACAGTCAAAGGACAGGGTAAAGTCATTCGTGAGTATGCTGCTATTGATACAAAGTATGTTTTAGATTCACGATGAGTTTATGTTTTTGTATTTATCTACATATGTTTATTTTAGTTTATAGTAATATATTACATGGAAATGTAGGTTGGAATCGTTTGTGGTGACATTTTGGGAAGATTCTGTATCCGATGAGATCTATGCTAAATTGGACCTATTTCGAATAGGACACTGTTGTTGTTGTTGAATTTTTCAGTCGTGCCATATTACGGTATGCATGATTTTACTTGGTGAGATAAATTATACATACATAAATTGTTAGGCACAATCGTTGATGGTTTGTCTTTAATGTTCAGGATTGAGTCTGACCACCAATGCTCAGTTAATTATGTTGGATGGGTTTGAGAATGAGATGCTAATTGAACTAGAGAGATGGTATTGTATAATTTGTATAACAATTAAGAACCTTATCATGTGAATATTTTTGTTCCTAACTTGCTTATAATTATCAAAGACAGGAAGCAAGAGAATGAAGAGGCCATTAACATCTTAATACAAAGTGGTGGTTTTTTTTAGAATAAACATTACCCTCTTGAAGCACATGTTTGAACCTATCTATATTATCATGGAAGATCACAGCATCAAGAGTGTGGCCCTAAAAATTCAATCCACAAATTTTTGGGATCAGAAGGGAAATTAAAAACAAGTATAATCGCAAATAATTTTCGCAAAGCTGATAGCATTTCAGAAGTTGGAGCCCTAACATGATTCAGCAAAAGCCTTAAATAAAAATGTTCCACTTCTGTAATATTGACGAAGACAAGTCTACCGATTGTCCCTAACCTAGAGCGCGGTGTCCACCTCCTAGTTTGTAAGCTCCATACAAAATGTTCAACAAATTCCCGATACAATAAATTTAGTGCTGCAACTTCAACAAATTTATTCATCTAAAAAAACTCTATAAGTTGTGTCCTGTTAGCATGACCAGAATCTACAATTTTCGGAAGAGATTGGTTGGCCGCGAAGAAAACTTGTTGATACCTCGACAAATTAATGCACATGTAATTGGAAAACTGATGGACACATATCAAAAATATCAAATCCATAAATTCGCCACATAGCTTCCGGAGCACAAAGCCACCGTGACTTTTGAAAATCAGAAATCTCATCTATTGGCTCTGTAGATTCAACATCAACAATATTGTATGCTATTTGATCATTACCTTTACACACATATTAATTTGTAAAGATACTTCACTGATCTAACATCCGTACAAAATTGGACATTAATATAGAAATCAAACTTTGCCAACAAATAATCATTATAAGGGACCACCCATCTGTTATCCAACCACTTATCACGCACCAAAACCTTTTTTCCATCATCTCTATCCTTGTAGTCGGGGTATGAGTCCAACCGATGTTCAGTGTTTAACTTAAACTCTTTAGGATAATAACTTTTGCATTTTACCCCTTATCATGCATGCATTCTTTGGGTTGAGTTCACCACATGGCCCATGCATCATATGATTGATAACACAAGAATGTAGATGTGGAGTCAGGTCAAGATCTAGAATCTCAGCAGATACAAATCGATCATAGGCCTCAGTTGAAGTCACCTTATATCGTGGTTGTAATATTATCAACCAATGAACATGTGGAAGGCCTCTTTTATGAAATTCAATCACATAAAAATAAGCGGCAACTACCCCAAACAAAGAGTCTTTTACAATTTCCTTTTTTAGTTCATCATTTTTTGCCCTGAAAACTCTTGCATACAAATCAGCTCTATTGTGACTCTTCTCAACGGGAAATGATTCACTTTGAATTTCCACCCACTTTGGATTACAAGTCATTGTGAGAAAAATATCTGGGCGTCCAAATTTCGCGACAAGTGCCAGTGCATTCATGTAATGACAACGTAGATCACGCGGGCCACCTGTAAAGGTCTTAGGAAGAAGAACACGCTCTTACCAACAGATTTTGCGCTAATAACACCATTAGATGTTATACTCTCAACTATCCTTTGATACGATTCAGCCCTCATTTCAAACTTTGACTGATTATGGTGAAAAAAAATCTAGTCTTGTGTCTCGATCTTAACATAAGTATCAATCTGAAACTGTTGAATTACTCGATCAGTTCTAAGGATATTTATTATATCGTCGGTGCGTATTTGAAACAGATAGCAATAATATTATCTCATAGCAACATATGAAGGAGTTTTGAAATTCCTCAACAAATTTGCATGGAGTGATAGATGAGTCCTTATCAAAAGTAGTACAATATAAAACACAAAATTATCAATAAATATTCTTATCAATTGATTCACGCACCAACCATTTTTCATGAACAACAAAAATACTATTGTTCTACAAAAAGAAGTCGGCCTAAATAACTCCCATATAAGCAACAAAATTTCTAGTATATTAATATAAGCACAAAGACATAATACTAAGTTAATAATGAAATCAATGCAACACATCATAGAATGCAAAAAATAATATGAAAAATATAGTAATAGAGAAACATAAACTACATTGCAGAAGACCTAACAAATGAACATACAACAAAACGATTAAACACGTACTATTTTATTCGGCAACAAGTAGGGTGTCAGCTTCTTCGTGCATGTGCGGATCAACCGTATTATTTTCATGATATATTTTGTTCAGTTGGGTCCAAATTCAAATCAATGTCAATAATTTTGGATATTCCAGCATACCAACCTGGCTCGCCATATGGAAAGATTAGACAATACTGGAGAGGATCATAACATCCATAGTAATAGTGCACATAGCGAATATAGACATAATTCAACAAATATTATGCACCTCGCAAACTTCTCAACGGAGTAGTTAGAGCATGTGAACACTCAGGGCCAAAGATAATTGGCATAGCCATATCATTTGCAGACGGAGGAGGTAAACTAAAACATAAACGTCTTGAAGTTGTGACAGGGCCGTTTGAGCCATCTGAACACAAAAATAATATTAAATTTGCATCAAAACAGATAAAGCAACAAAGAATTGAAAAGTAAATAGTAGGTGTGACAACACAGCTGGCAACATGCATTGTATAATAATTTAAATTCCCTTACACCATACTTTAAAACAAAAACTCGAAATAAATAAAGGTAAGTGTGCAAGTGATACAAATGAGTTACAAAATAAAATAAAATAAAAACACACAGAAAGCTCAACAGTAAGTAACCTTCCGATGAAAGCACACATCTTCTTTTTGCCATAATAATATATCTGAAAAATGCGGTCAAAGTCCTGACATATGAGAAGTCGGTAATTTAACTGGTGATATAATAAAATATGAAAAGAAAATGAAACAAAAAAAATACTATTAGAAGATCAAAGTAGGGAAGCAACTTACTGAAGCTGCAATAAACGGATGAAAGTGTTCCAGCAAACAAATTTGATCGGAGCAAAGACAAATGGACCCTCAGGGCGCCCGTCGAAAACCAGAAATCGAAAATAATAATTATAACACAAAGTAACTAATCCTTAAAAAACCTACAGGCTAAAGGCAATAACCCAATCTGCTCCTAGTCCTAGAATAGAACCCCATTAAACTTCAAAACAATAACTATATGAAGAAACATTGCGACATGACTTTAAAATACAATGAAAGAGCGCAAAACACATGAAGACATAGATCAGAACACAAATAAAAATTGAAAAAAAACCAAGCGCACCGTTGAATTTGGAGAGGCGGAATAGCTTTCTTGTAGTAGAAACACTAAAGGAAGAAAAAGCACAAAATAAGAAACTAAAAAAATGTAGGAGATCATAAGAAAGCAAAAAATCAAACAAAATATATGAGCAAGTCACCTAATAAGAATCAACTATCGTACTCCTTATTTAATGATGAAGGTCTTGATAGTATACATTTACTTCTCAAGAACTATAGTTCTATATTTATTTAATTCTAAAATATAAACCCAAATTCAAATTAGTTTGAAAGAAAAATGCACTGAAGCTTGTCTAAATTTATAGATTATCAGTTACAGTTAAATAACTAAGGCATAACAATTTGGACACATAATTTATTCACAATTTAACCTAAATACATTATACATGGTTATAACAGAGCTTAGATTATATTTTGTGGAGCTCAATAAATAAGAAAAATTAAAATGTAGCATAGTTATAAAAAATGAAATTATAAGAGTAAATCTCTACCCTCTCTCACACCTTCATATCTCTCTATATGTTTCATATTTGCAATAAAGAGTAAATCTCAACCCCAAATCCCTTTTCTTCTTCTTCTTCCCCTTTTTTCTTAATTTCCAATGAATAACCAGAAAATAGCTTGTTCTCTCGTAGACCTCACTGTCGTTCCCCATTGTCGACCCACTCTCCTCACCTCAGCTCGACTATCAGCAGCTAAGAAAGCCGCTACTGATGCCGATACCGACGCCGGCTAGTACTCTCAACGCAGACAACGACACAAGAAACTGAGCCACAACTTAGCTCAAACTCAGCCAAGACTCGATGTTCCCGATCGGCACCGTCAAAGCAAACAACAAAGCAATGAACCCATCCCCAAGACTAATTCGATTGTGTTATTCTGAGCTCAGTTTCTTGTAAAAATTCTAGGGTTATAAAAAAGAAAATTATAAAAGCAGTGCAGAAATCAAAGCTCACCTCCTTGTTTTGTTGGTGTAATGGATTTGTCTAGTGTGATTTTTTGTTGGATTATGATCAATTTCGCACTTTCACTGGCAAAGATTCTGACAGGATTAAGGTGTTACGAAGGTGTGCAAACGCAGGAAGTAAAAAGTGAAAGTGAAAAAGAAAAATCTGTGGTGGAGACAAGATAAAGCATAATTCTGTTTTTTTGCAAAGAACCTTCAAATGGAACTAAAATTACCAAAATGCCCTGGGCACTATTTTTTGAATAGTACTATTCCTGCAATAGTAGCAAAGTTCTCTCTTATTAAGATTGTTAAATTA
The DNA here is from genome assembly GCF_028751815.1 of Salvia miltiorrhiza. Taxonomy (NCBI): domain Eukaryota; kingdom Viridiplantae; phylum Streptophyta; class Magnoliopsida; order Lamiales; family Lamiaceae; genus Salvia; species Salvia miltiorrhiza. The sequence goes on from NC_080387.1 coordinate 21,372,830, forward strand.
TACTCCCTCCGTCCCACTTTACTTGACATAATTTTCTTTTCGGTTCGTTCCATTCCACTTGACCTGTTTTTTCAATGTGGTAATTTGTCAAGTACTAGGTTGTAGTTTTGCCGATTATTTTTACTACATCATGTGTTCATTTTTTTTGGCATCTCCAGATGAGATTTGCGTCTAAATGTTGTGTTTATCTATCCGTGGTATTATAGAATGAAATGAGGGTGGAATAGAATGAAAGTAGGAATATAATGGAGATGTGAAATGAATGACAAACCTTAGGTGATTTCTATCTTAGTATGCACAAGGAATATCAAAGGAATGAAATTGTGATTCTTTGTTTAATTTCAATCATATGATTGGTAGCCAGAAATAAAGTTTATGAATGGAATGAAATTATTTTATTTTACTAATTTACCTTTTACATCTATAATAATAGAAAAAGAGCCTAAGGCATCTTAAGGCACAACTTGTAGATTGTTTATTTTACCGCTATTATATATTTTATTTTAAAATTATTTTACATATTATAAGAATGTGTTAATTCATTTGATATTACACTAAATCTATGTGATATATTTCTATAGCTATTGATAAGGCTTATAAAGGTAAATATCACTTTAAACCTCAAACTATTTTCACACTATCAATTATATCCTGAATTATTAAAAATAATTTTTTAAACCTTGAACTATCAATTTTGTATCAACATGTACCCTTAATCTATTTTTCATCCTTTGAATTTTTAATTAATAAGATATATAATTACGTCATTTTACATAGTGTAGGTCAAAAAAAGAATAATTCTAAATACATCGTCGCATTCGGTGAGCCACGTCAAATTTTTGGAGCAAAGAAAATGGACGAATGGTACAATTGATACAAAATTGATAGTTCATGATTTAAAAAATCATTTTCGATAGTTTAGGATATAATTGATAGTGCGAAAATTGTTTGGGATTTAAAGTGATATTTATCTTATAAATAAATATATCCATCCAATAAATTATCTAATAAAAGTAATGAATTAATATATTTTTTTAAAATAATAAATTATCAAATAAAATAAGATTAATTACACGTACAACGTACGTTCTTTTTGCTAGTCACTTTAAAAGTATAAAAAATTATAAAATATAATTGAGTAGATAAATATTTTATTGATGTATTCCACGAAGAAAATTTTAAAAAAATTAAATTAAAATAGTAATTCTGTGGATGTAATATATAGTTCTATAGAATATACATTTTTTTCTTACAAATTAAAAAAAAAATGATTGTCGATAGATAGATTGAAGTATTTGTAATTCTATTTTTTTTTAACTTTATAGAACTGAAACGTTTGAATTAATTAATACTTAATTATGTTAAGATTAAATAAGAAAAAAAATATATATAATAAGAAACATTAAAGAAAGAGAACAAATTATATAAAATAAATACGTAGAATCTTATTATATATGATTATGTAATGTATTGCATCAATTCGATCCATATATTAGACTATTGCTTATCTAAAGTTGATAATATTTTATTTATTTTTAAATATTTTTTATTCAAAACATACTTTTTATATTTTGAATAATAATAATAATAATGTATGTTTCATATAAATATACATGTCAAAACTTATTAGAAGAATTAAGAAATGGAATGAAATGACTAATACCATGGTAGGTGAAAGGAATGGTAATTCTCATGAATGTAGGAATGATGATTCGTACAAAGAAAATATATCAAGCAAATGAATGAAGGTAGGAATCACCATTTCATTCTCACCTTCATTCCATGGTGCCAATCACCTCCAAGAGTTTTACATTCTTTTAACTTTCCTTAACAAAATTTTCCACATGTATTGGATCCAATTTACACGTATTGTCAGTGACATAGTCAGGATTTCACCTCAGTGGGGGCCAATTTATAATAATTTTTAATATATTCCCTCCGTTTTTAAATAAGTGGCATATTATGGAATTTTTCTTGTTCCTTTTTAAATGTCATATTGTAAAATTTTAATAGTAAAAGTAGGCTAAACATCCAATTTTACTCATGTCATTTTTTTATACTTCATCTTAAAGCATGTAAAATTATACTTTTTCTTGGTGAGTATAATTTTATGTCATATGACACTTATTTAATACGATGGGAGTATATATATATATATATATATATATATATATATATATATATATAAATTAAAATTTATAATAATTTTTTTGAAATATTTATATATGACTATCACACATCCTAATGACTTACATGCTTAAATTTATAAATATCTAGTAATAACTTTATTCATTTGCCCAACACGTATTAATTAATATTCACAAAAAAATATTCAATAATAAGTTATTACAAATAAAATTATCTAACAAAAATAAATGAAGTATAATTCACTTGCATGTACAGGGTCTGAGCTAACAATTAACATGAGTTAGAAATATCTTATTAAATTCTACTCCAATATAAATAATAAAAAATTGAATGTGTGAAAAAGCTAAAGAAATAAGCTATTACAAAAAAAATATAGCAGAGAATCCAATATAAAAAGTAAATTACAAGTATGTTTATAAAGAATTCTACATTTAAACTCAAATTTTAATTTTTTGAGTCCAATACAAAAAATTACCCCTATAATTTTTTTAAAATCAAACTCACCTATTAGATAAAGAAATAAAGAAAATATAAAATAACAACAAAGTTACATCATATAATCCTATGAGAATTTTGTTGTAAAAAGTAAAATGAATTTTCATTTAAATACTAAACAAAGAATACATTATATATATATATATATATATATATATACTATTTTTTTGAAAAATTCTAGTGGGGCCCAGTGCCCCCACTTGACCCCCCAGCTACGTCACTGCGTATTGTCATCCTTGACATGAAGGCATACCTCAGCCATAAAAATAAGAAAATAATAATTCAATTTCTGTTTTATTTTTAGTACAAAGAATCAAAGTAAACAATAAGGATAGAGAAGTCCTTATTGACCAGCTATTTTTTCTACTCACACATGCATCCAAAAGTGGTACTAATTTTCCAGGATATTGCCTTAATAATTCAATCTTATAAACGACCAACCTTGTCTCTTCCTCTTCACTTCTACGAAAACGCGTATAGAAAGTGCATCTCTCTCCCTCTCTCCATAAATATACATAACCACAGCATATACCTCATTCATCTTTAAGCCAAGCAGCTACAAAACTCACAAACCCTCCTTAAACCTTTGTGATATATCGTGATCATTTGTAGCTTCAAAACTCAGATTTCTAGCCCTCTCTCCAACCACACAATATAGTGCATTCATCATAAAACCAAGGTGTGATCAAGGTTAATTGTGATCCAAGCTAGGTCTCCATGGGTGAGAAGCTGGCTGTTGATGCAGTTGCATCTGTGGTGCTCCAGAAACTAAGGGACCTGCTGGTGGATGAGTCATTTGCGAGCAACAAGATCATCGGACGCCGCCTCCAGCGGATGAAGGAGACCATCGAGAAAACGAGCTGGCGCTCAGACGAGGAACCAAAGGCTGAAGAAATCAAGAAATTGAGCCAAGAGTACCTTGGCCATCTCTACTCCATCGAGGACTCAATCGAGTCCTTCGCCCTTCGTTTCAACCGCCAGAGGAAGAAACTGGGATGCCTCATCAATCATGCCCTCTTCCCCAAGAAATTCACAGCTCTCAAAATGCTCGACTCCAAACTCTACAACATTCATACAAAGGTTAAAAAGCTCAACAGTCGAACAAGCACAACCGGCAGCACCAGCAACAGAGATAGAAGCCTGCAGCAACATAATGAACAAGAAGATCATCAAGAGACTTCCACTGATGAAGAAACTGATGCTGGGAGCCCAAGCATGTGGCGCAACAAGAGCAGTCCCGATGTTGGAAACATACACAAAAGGCCAACAAATCTACGCAGGAACAACTCCTGCAAAGTGCTCTCGCGCAGTAATGCCTCAATGATGCGAGAGAGGTGGGAGCATTCGAAGCTCATGTATAGTTATTCCTACAATAAGGAAGAACTATCCATTGTCGGATACCAAGGCAAGCTGCAAGATCTCCAGTTTAGGCTGGAGAATCCGGATCACCAGATAATCTCCATTGTAGGCGAACTGGGCTCAGGCAAGACAATGCTGGCTCGCGCCATCTATGGCAACAGAAGCATCAAAAACAAGTTCAAGGCTGCTGCTTGGGCAAACATTTTCAAGGAATCTACGACGACGGACGTGTTGCTCGCCTTGCTGAACCAGGTGAAGAAATCGGAAGTGCAAGATGGGAGCAATGAGGAGTCTCTCAAAGAGAGGCTGGCGCAGGAACTGACCGGTCAGAGATACTTGGTCGTGCTGGATGGAGTTCAGTCTTCGGATCAATGGAAAAGAATTAAAGATGCTTTCCCGGATCAACAAAATGGGAGTAAGATAATCATAACCACCCGCGATGAGCGAATGGCGAAGCATGCAGATCTAAAGAGGCACTCGTATAATATGGAGAAGCTGAACCCTGAAGAGAGCTGGACTTTGTTCATGACAAAGGTGGGCACACTAAAAGATCCAGAAAAGCCTCTGAAGAAGAGAATTATTAAGGCTTGCCAAGGGCTGCCCTTGAATATAGTTCTGCTCGGCAGTCTGTTGTCGATGAAGGGCAGAGAAAAGTGGTCCGAAACACTCAACAGCGATAGAAAATGGCAAGCCTCGGACATTATGAAGTTGAGCTACAATGATCTAGATCACCATCTGAAACTGTGTCTCATCTACATGACACTGTTTCCCAAAGGACTCGACATTCCAGTGAGGAGACTGCAACGCTTGTGGCTTGCGGAGGGATTCGTGGAACGACCACAGAAAGAAGGCAAGTTCCAAGAAGATGTGGCACAAGAGTATTTTGAAAATCTGGTCAAGCGCAGCTTGATAATGGTGTCCAAACAACGGTCAGATGGAAGCGCTAGAAGGTGCCAGTTGCTAGGTGCCATTCACGACCTCTTGTTGGAACAGGCTCAAGATATCCACCTCTTCCATGTTCATCCTGGATCAGATAGTCGGTTTGGTACGCGTAGACTCATCGAGTATGCTGATGCCAGGAATGGCCAACCCGAGCCTTCTCAAATGAGACATGTGAGGTCTTACATATCTTTCAACCTACAGAAAAAGGATACTCAAGCAAAGCATGTGAGCCCTCTTGTTAGCAAAATGGGCAAAGGGCTCGGCTTGCTCAGAGTTCTTGATCTTGAGGGCGTATACCAACCCAGTTTGCCAGATAATCTAGGCGACTTGTTTCATTTGAGGTACTTAGGATTGAGGTGGACTTTCTTAGACAAGCTTCCTAAATCGGTTGGTGAACTCCCTTATCTTCAAACATTAGACCTGAAGCATACCAGAATAGACAAAATCCCGCCCACTATTTGGAAACTGAAAAAGCTCCAGCATCTCAATCTCGATGATGTTCATCTAGACAAGGATACGCTTCTGCACATGTACAGGTCCTTGCCACAACTCCTGACTCTCTGGGGATTATCAGTCAGCCACGAGAGCCCAATTCAAAATGGTTTGAGCAAGCTGCAACACTTGAGAGAATTGGGCATTTCTTTTCGTTTCATCAAGTCTCAAGGCAGAGGTCCATCTACAGAGGCTTTGGTGGATTGGATTTCCAAGCTAACAGATCTTCGGTCATTGAGGCTGCGATCCAATGATGAATTTGGGAAACCTTCAGATCTTAGTTTAAAGCCGTTTTCAGGCTTGGTAAAACTTTCTCACATGAGGTTACTTGGGAAGTTGCAACAACTTCCTCCATTGGATCAGTTCCCACCTCATATTAAGGTTCTCACATTATCATTGTCATTTCTGTCCGAAGATCCCATGCCAATCCTTGGACAGCTCCCAGATTTAACAGTTTTAAGGCTGCTCGGTAACTCATACCTTGGAGAGACGATGGTCTGCTCGAGTGACAGATTTAAGAATCTTGAGGTGCTAAAACTATGGATGCTCGAAGGTCTCAAGAAATGGGAAGTGGAAGACGGCGCAATGAAGAAACTCAAAGAGGTCAACATCAGATGTTGTCCCAAACTGGCAAACTTTCCGAGCAGCTTGTTGCAGCAGAAAACATTCCAAGATTTGATCTTAAACAACATGCCCCCTGAATTTAAGGAAAACATTGAGAGCGATTATCAGTTCAAGGTCTCCACCAAAGATTTTTAAGCACATCTCAGAGCTGAAGATTTGGATGATTCTTGTACTATTATTGTTATTATTTTATTTTTGTTAATGAGGATTGTTTAAAAATCATATTGTGTTGAATGTTCTTTTTCCCACCTTAAAGAATGTAATGGGTTCTTCAGCATCTGTCATTCCTCTTTAGTTTATATAAACTGAACTCAGAAACACATTCCTAAAGTTAGAGAAAAGTTCTTTTGCATTCATAATTCAACTTTACATCTAATTTGAAAGACAAACATGTACCATATCAGTTGATCCCTATAATCATACTTTTCTGGTATTGTGCACCACACAAGCTGCACATTAATATCAGATGTGTGTCTGTGTGTAAGGATTATAAGGTGAGATATATGGCAGAAACGAGAATACTGCCTGTCACACAAATAAACTCTAATTTGCTGATTGCTATAAGATGTAACAGTCACTTAACAATGAACTTCTCAAACCCGAAAGCTAAGATACTTCCATTCATAAAGGGCGAGGTGGTCTAAGATCACACATAATGCTCTCACATCCCAACTCATACAAATAAACAAACACTTCCTCGGGATTCTAGGCAAACACTTGAACAAAAATTGCAAAGAAACGCTTGATTTACATCAGATGAATGAAAACTATAAGATTGTAATAAATTATCCATAATTAGCTTCCTTATCTGATAACAGACAGCTTCATTATCTCCAATACTTCGATTTTTGTTGGTTTTGCCCTTTCTTTCTGATTATTTTAGACAAATTTCAAATCGTGTAACAATGTCTTCATAGTTCATACAAACTAATTTTATCACATTTCTGCACTTGAATAAGAAGACAATCAAAACAGCAAATCCCTCAAACAAACCGCAATTCACAGCTCAAAAAATTTGTTCTAGGCTTCTACTAGATTCAAATAAAATGGAAATCAACAAGTATCGCTAAATACATCTGTTAATTTGAGCATATGAGATACAGAGAAAACCTCAACAAAAACACAATATAACATCCATGTAAATATCTTGAATCGCTACGAACAACACCAAAACTAAGGAATAAGGATAAATAGCCTCAAAAATAAGAAATCGTAGCTCACTTTGCTTTTCGCCTTTCTCGATTCAGCTCCTTTTTTCCTCCTTTTATCTCAGAAAACACAGGCAACAAAATGCAGACTACTCGCACAGATATTGTCATTTTCGTCCGTTAACATAAATATGTCCAACTTTTCTTTTACTCCCTTCATTCTTAATAATAACGTTTCAAAAAAAAAAAAATTAGCATTTCATTTACGATGTCTTACTTAAAAAAAAAAAATATATTATTTTATCTATTCCGTCTATCTTTCTCCTTATTTACTTGAGTTAGTCTCTCATGCGGTCACCACATGGGCGGTCACCTTGATCCGCATTAACAAGATATATTGTAGAATTTTATAAACAAAACCAAAGCTTTAATGTTATCCAGTGGATAAGTGCGCCTCCCCCTTTTCTCTTGAAGAGGAGGGGTTCGAATTCCCCTTGCCCTATTTTTGGTTTTTATTTTGGTTATTTCTTTGCTTTTCATTTTTTTTGTTCTTTTTTTTTTCAGTTTTTTATCTTTTTCATTTTTGCTATTTTTCAGTTTTAAATTTTTGGCATAATAATAATTACTTTTTTCTGATTTTTTATAATGTATTTTTATTTATTTTTTGTTCGTATTTTTTTATTTTTACATTATTTCAAAATAATTATTATTATGACAAAAAGTAATTATTCATAAAAAAATAAAAGTAATTTGTTTTCAGCATTATTTTTCATTATTTCAATAATTACTTTTTCTTACAACAATGATTACATGAATAATTATTTGATTATTTTTTATGTATTTTATTTATTTCTACGTTATTTAATAAGTATAAAATATACATTTGTTAGCACAAATGTAGACTTATGTTAATATAAGTATTTTCTTTCATTCAATATAAAATAGGGTTAATTGCCTGTAAATCCATAACGTTTACACGGAATTGGTTTTTGCTCCTAATTTAAAAAATCCGCCTCTAAATACATAACCTTTCATTTTTGTCTCGTTTTTGTCCGATGATCGATTTTTTCTTACGCCGGCGCCGGAAATGACACGGTGGCAGCCGGAATTGATGCGGTGGCAGCCGGAAATTGACACCTAGGCACATTTAGAACATGTGAAAAAAAAATTAAAAAAAATAATAAAAAAAACATCCACATCATCATATTCCCACTCTCAAACCCTAACTTCTCCTCCCCCACCTGCTGGTGCCGCCTGCCGCCACCACACGCCGGTGCCGGCCACCCCCTTTCCCTCCACAGACCCATCGGCCCTCCCCTTCCCATGAGCTCGTCAACCCCTCCCGCATCCCCAGACCCGTCGGCCCTCCCCCTCCCCCAGATCCCGTCTGCCCATCCCTCATTCCCAGATCCCGGCACCCCTTTCCCACACTCGCCGCCGCTGCCCCTACCGCCACCATTGCCGCTGGCCCTGTGACCCTCTCACACAATCACACACGCACACAATGACAGAGGTGAAACATGGTAGCAAGAAGCTATTGAAATTGCTACAGCCGAATTCGAAGCTTCAAAAATCGTATCAATTTCGCCGCAGCGCACACCCCACCACCGTCACCATCGCCGTCCCCTGCAGCCAGCTGCATCTCTCCCCCTCTTCCCGCCCCCTACAGTGCTCACAGCGACAGTAGTGGCGAGAAGCCAACCACCGCCCCGATTCTGATCAATTCCATTCTCGCTCAATTACACATAAACCCACCACCGACTTCAACCTTATTATCTCCCTCTGAAACCCCCCCTTCAATTCCAACAGATCCTTAATTCTCACTGCGGTGACATAGATCTGGAGGAAGGCGACGAAGTTTCAGAGGAAGGGGGAAGGTCGACGCAGGTTCGAGGAGGGGGAAACTGGTGGCGCCGAGGTTATGATGGGGGAGGTGGCGGTGGCAGATGGTGGGGGAAGGAAGGAGAGGTGGCGGTGGCAGATGGTAGGGGAATGAAGGAGAGAGGGCAGCGACAGATGGTGGGGGAAGGAGAGGGGGCGGCGGGCGCCGGATGGGGGAAGGGGAGGGGGAAGAAGACGATTGGGGGGGAGGGGTATTTCCACATGTCAATTATTTTTCTTTTTTTTGTTTAATTTTATTCCACATGTCAAATATATACTTAGGTGTCAATTCCGGCTGCCACATCGTCGATTCCAGCTGCCACCGTGTCATTTCCGGCGCCGGCATAAGAAAAAACCGGTCATCGGACAAAAACGAGACAAAAATGAAAGGTTATGTATTTAGAGGCGGATTTTTTAAATTAGGAGCAAAAACCAATTCCGTGTAAACGTTATGGATTTACAGGCAATTAACCCTATAAAATATTATATTTTCTAAACCCTAAACCCTGAACATTAAACCCTAAACACTAAATCTTAAACTCTAATAGAAATAATTTACTTTTAATAAGTATAAAATATACATTTGTTGCACAAATGTATACTTATGTTATTGTAATATTTACATTTCATTCAATATAAAGTATTATATTTTCTAATGTAATTATGAATACTAAATCCTAAACACTGAATACTAATTAAATCCTAAATAATGAATACTAAACCCCTAATGGTAATATTTACTTTTATTTATCCTAAGATATACATTTGTATGCACAAATGTATATATACTTATGTCAATATAAGTATTTATTATCATTCACTATTTTCTACAACCTAAATCCTGAAAACTGAACCCTAAATAATCAATACCAAACCTTAAACACTGAATACTAAACCTTAAATCTTGAATACTAAACCCTAAACCTTGAATACTAAATCATAATGGTAATATTTACTTTTATAAAACCTAACATATACATTTGTATGTACAAATGTATACTTATGTCAATATAAGTATTTCTTATCATTCAATATTTTTCTACAACCTAAATCCTGAAGACTGAACCCTAAACACTGAATACTAAACCTTAAACCTTGAATACTAAACCCTAAACCTTGAATACTAAACCCTAATAGTAATATTTACATTTATAAAGCCTAACATATACATTTGTTAGAACAAATATATACTTATGTCAATATAAGTATTTCCTATCATTCAATATTTTGTAAACCCGAAACATCGAATACTAAATCCTAAATAATGAATACTAAGCCCTAAACACTGAATACTAAACCCTAAATAATAAATACTAAACCCTAAACACTGAATACTAATTAAATCCTAAATAATGAATACTAAACCCTAAACCTTGAATATTAAACCGTAATGGTAATATTTATTTTTATAAAGCCTAACATATACATTTGTAGTACTAATGTATACTTATGTCAATATAAGTATTTCTTATCATTCAATATTTTTCTACAACCTAAATCCTGAAGACTGAACCCTAAACACTGAATACTAAACTTTAAACCTTGAATACTAAACCCTAAACATTGAATACTAAACTCTAATATTTACATTTATAAAGCCTAACATATATATTTGTTAGAACAAATATATACTTATGTCAATATAAGTATTTCCTATCATTCAATATTTTGTCGTAATGAAAAGTAACTATTGATATGATGTAATGTAACGTTAGCAAGTAAATATTTTTGTAAGTGAAAGTAGTTATTGATGTGAAGAAAAGTAATGTTATTTTCACTCGTTAATACTTTTATTCTTAACTATTTGGTCAAGTAACAATTATTGTGAACAAATGTAATAATTTTGAAACATTACATTTCATTGTAACAATAATAACTTTTTATTTGATTTTAAAAAAATTACTTTTTATTACGACAGTAATTACTTGACCAAATAGCTAAGAATAAAAGTTCTAGCGAGTGAAAATACCATTAATTTTCTTCACATCAATAATTATTTTTACTTACAAAAATAATTACTTGAGAAAATAACTAAAAGTAAAAGTTCTTATGAACAAAAATAAACATTATTGTGAAGAAATGTAATATTGTTAAAACATTACCTTTTATCATATCAATGGTTACTCTTAGGACAATTTTTACTTGACTAAATAACTAAATATATAAGTTCCAATGAATAAAAATAAGCACTACTTTTATTCATATCAATAACTACTTTTTCGCCTATAATAATTACTTAACCAAATAATTGAAAGTACAAGTTCTAATAAATAAAAGTAACTATTATCATAAACAAATGTAATAATTTTGAAACATTTGTTCACAATAATTGTTATTTTTACTCACAAGAACTTATACTTTTAGTTATTTGCTCAAGTATTATTGTCATAAAAAAAGTAATTATTGTTATGAAGAATGTAATATTTTAAAAACATTATATTTTTCACAAAAATATATATAAAAAATGTAAAAGAAAAACAATCGAAAAACAAAAAAAAATACCATAAAGGATAAAAAAAGGCAAAATATAAAAAAAATGCAAAAGAAAAACAGTAAAAAAAAATACTGAAATATATATATATATATATATATATATATATATATATATATATATATATATATATACGCTTCTTAAAATATAAATTAGGAACCATTTTCAGCCCTTAGATCATCAAGATCTACGGTTGATTCATCACCTTGTTGGATAAATTCATGGTCCTGAGTTCGAATCCCAAAGGTAGCAAAAAATTATTTTTCGCAATTCATGCCTTTATACAGTTTATTCATGCGTGTTATACATAAAATTCATGCATTTTTGCTGGTTTGTAATTCTTAAAATAAGGGTGGTTTATTGAATAACCGCCCCCTATATAGGGGAGGGCTACAGTAAAAACACTTCTTAAAATATAAATATAAACGTTTTTTAATGTACGAATTTTATCCAACAGGGTTACGAATTCATCCAACATGGTTACGAATTGTGAAAAATAAAATTTTGCTACCTTTAGGATTCGAACCCAGGACCACGAATTCATCCAAAAGGGTTACGAATCAACCGTAGATCTTGATGATCTAAGGGCTGAAAACCATTTATATTTTATACACTTAAGAGTGTTTTTATTCTAGCCCAGCCCTATATATATATATATATATGGGAGGGCTAGAATAAAAACACTTTTAAGTGTATAAAATATAAACGTTTTTTAATGTACGAATTTTATCCAACGGGGTTACGAATTCATCCAACATGGTTACGAATTGCGAAAAATAAATTTTTGATACCTTTGGGATTCGAACTCAGGACCACGAATTCATCCAACAGAGTTACGAATCAACCGTAGAACTTGATGATCTAAGGGCTGAAAATCATTTATATTTTATACACTTAAGAGTGCTTTTATTCTAGCCCTCCCCTATATATATATATATATATATATAGGGTGTAGTTATTCCATAAACTCCTCTTAGTATATATATTAAGGACTAATCTTAACCCTAGATATTACTAATCTATCGGTTCAGATCTTGCAGTCAAGATTTCGATTTATTCATTTTAAGTAATTAAGCTATTCATGCGTTATTGAAAATGAGGGTACTATTGGAATGTGGTTTTGACGTATTAAATACAGAAAACTGGAATACAATTCGTATCCCTTAAATAACGCTGCATTGATTGGGAATATCGATTTCATGGCAGATGGAGATCTCATTATTACTTGCGTGAATCAAAAAATAAAAAGGCTGCAAAATTATGATTTAATGGACGAATTAAATGAATATACACCCTAAAGCGAACTACCCCAATCAGTCGATTCAGAAACCCTCGAACTCATTTCTGAAAAAAAAAAAAAATTGGACGACGGGAGAGTGGCGGAGGCGCATTTGAAAGCAACCCTATTTCCGGACGTTTGTAGATCGTTTAGGTTGTTCCGGTGATGGCAATAACAAAGGGTAGTAATACCGGTGAGATTTGATATGAAATACGATTGTATTGTATGTGAATTTTTTATTTCTTGATTTTAATGAAAGTTAAATGCATCATTTTGGGGTGGGGGGGGGTACGAACCGTAAAATTTTTTGGTGGTCCCTAATTTTTGTGGGGTTGAAAAATAGACTAGTGTCGTATAATTATTCAATATTTTGTGGTTGTTGAAAACCCATTTTCACCTCGTATTTGATGGATAGATTTGAGAATGTGCGTCGCATTTGTGTTTTTGGGGTTTGTTGTTCTAGTTTGGATTTTTTTTTGTAGGTATTTATTGTTTTGCTTTACTTGTTAGTGTTGTAATAATTTGTGTGTACTGTAAAAATTAAGGAAATCGTACAAAAAAGGACAAGGGAAAAAACATTGTTGACGGGTCGGCAATCCGTGATGGTAGTATTGCTTCAAAAAAAGGTGACGAATTTTTATTCGCTAGTATTGATTCAATGAGTGATTTTGCCTTTTTTGGTGGCTTGTGTTGTTTTTAACTGATTTATTATTGTGTAGGGACGCCCAAAAGCAAAGCAAAAGGGAAAGGTGTGAATGATGCTAATGATTTCGTTGAGGGTAGTCCTCGCGTTACAAGAGGTGATTTTGGAATTAAGTGAACATTTGAAATTCTGTACGAACATATGAATATAAATGTTTGCTGTGAGAATTTTGTTAGCTATTTTGCATTCCGTTGTATATCTTAGGCATGGTTTTATTCGTGATTAGTGGTCTTTGAGGTAAAATTCGTGCATTGGTTATTGATTACGCATAGGGTATATATTTTGTATGATACGGTGTCGTGTGAATATTGTCCGGGGTGGGCATGAATATTATTTTGTAAATATAAGTATATGTCCACAAGTGGGCTATGTCACTGTCATTCTAATAATATATTTGTGTTGTGTGAAGTCGTTATTTCATTTCTACCACTGGTACATATCAGTAGCTTCAATTATGTGTTAGAAAACTGGTGACTAACATTTGAGTTTGATTTATTATTTAGTGATTTTATAGGTATTTTGTATTCGTAATGGTTCATTGCGTGATTCGTGTTACTTGAACTAGTATTCGTGCTGTTTTTTTTTGTCTTGTTTAGTTTATATATTTGTACTATTAGGTGTCGCGTGAATATATGTGTTTGAGGTGCTAATATTCCAGTAACAGTGCGTGATTTTTTTCACATTCTGAATTTTTTTTTTTTTTTTGAATCATACTTGTTTTGCGTTGAGTTAGTAGTATTTATTGTATTGTTTTTTGTATGAATATGTATCAAACTTTACTACTTGCTCATTCAGGTAGTGTGAAGGGAAAAGAGAAAGTGGCTACTTACAGAAAGGGGAAAGAGGCGAATTTAGGCGATGCACGTTTGAATGAAGGTGTGATATTCTTAATTATTTAATAATAAAGAATTATGTGATATAGTATAGAGTTGTACATTATACTGAAATATAGATTATACCATTAATTTGTTATGCAGTTCGTACGAAGTATCGGAATGATCCTGCATTATTAGCTTTTAAGCGATCGATACTTGGTGGTATGTTTAACTACTAGAAAATGTATTTCATACTTATTTGTATTCATTGACTTATGTGCTAAGATGAGGTGCCCTATATGTGTATGATGAGTTTGAAAATTTTTGTTGAATGTTAGTATGTTTAACTTAAAGCACATTTTTCTTAGCAGGTGAAATATTGAAGAGGAAATTGGGTGAGACGTCGGGCAAAGATGCTGCTGGTAGTTTGGTTGTTCATGATGTTGGAGTTGTTTCTCCGGTAGCTCCTGCCAAGAGGAAAAGGATTGACAAGCGAAAGCTTGCAGTGGGAAACTACACTAAGTTACAAGTGAAGAGCTATGATGATTACCCGTCTCTGTACATTCGGAGTACGCCATGCGTTCTATTGAAAGCTGTTAAAGAGATGAACGACGTCCAGAAAGAGGCTGTTAAATCATTGGGGTTCGGGTCTGTCCTTGATCTTACAATCCAGGAGATGCCGTCAAAGCTAGATTATTGGGTGCTAGATTGCTTCCATGCCCGAAGGTCGGAGATCGTGCTTCCATCTGGGAAGACAATTGAGGTGACAGATGAGGATGCCTATCGCGTACTCGGATTTCCTCGTGGTGATAGATCGTTGGAACTTCTGGATAAGTGTGAGACTACAGACTTGTATGATGTGTGGGTAAGCTGTTTTCCGGATAAAAATCGAAAGACTATAAAAATCAGTGATGTTAAAGACGCGATGATAGCTTCTGTGGATGGGGGGCGATGGTTCAAGCTGCATTTTCTAGTGATGGTTACACATTGCCTGATAGAGAGCACCACGCATGGATCTGTCGTTCCTAGGGTTATTAAGAGCCTAGATGATTTGACAGTTGTGCGTGACTTCAATTGGTGCGAGTATGTAGTTGATTCTTTGGTTGAGAGCAAAGGTAAATGGGAAAAGGATACACAATCCATGTACACTGGGCCTATTATGTTTCACGCGGTAAGATGGCAATATCCACTTTTATTTTATTGCTTTGGTTGCAAATTTTGAGTACTAATTTATGTAATAAATGCAGGTGTTTTACGTTGATAGGGTTACATGGGCAAGAGTGCGTGTAAGCAGGAGCTTTCCTTTATTTAAGAATTGGTGCACAAAGAAACTGAAAGACAGGGAGCTTGATGAGATAAAATGTGGTCGTTTTGGTGATGGTATTATTCTCGATCCAATTGAAGTTGAGGATGAGTCCATTACTGCGATTATTGGGAAAAAGCTGAAAACGTTTGAACGTGTGAGGGATGAGATACTGCTGGCCATTAACTCAGCGGACGAGGAAACTTTAGCTTCGAATGAGTTCATCTTGAAGTTTAAAGAAGCAAAGAATTTGCTACTTCATGCACCTATTACACTAACAGCGTTGCCTATCGACAAGGTTATGAATATCGAGGATGGCAATGTAGAAGCTGATGATCCTAGCACGGGTGATACATCCTTGGATGCTGAAGTTGCACATGAGGTTGGACAGAGAGAGACGTCGGATCCCGACCCTCGTACTCCGGATCAGAACATTGCATGGTTTGACGATGTTTGGTATGATCCTGAATTTGTCAAATCAGCCATAGAATTACTACCAAAGACTTCATCAAGGTCAGGTTTAATCGATGAGATTCCCTCTTTTAGTATTGGAGCAACTCAACTGATGGAAGTGGACTCGAAAAATGGTGTGAATGTGGTTGATGCTGAAACCGAAGGGCTGGTAAATGCGGCGTCAAAGGTGGTTTTGTGTTGCTATAATTATATATTGTTTGGCACCTATTTTTTTTTTTTTTCAAAAGTAATATAAGTTTAATACGTGCCTTGTCACATGTTTGAGTTATAGTTGTTTATTAGGTAAAAAATTTTGGTTGTACGAATTGAGTGTGTTAAAAAAATGTAAGTTAAATTAGTTATTATTGATCAATTCAGGGTGACTTGATTAGTGGAAGCACTGGATCTGGTGGTCCTATTCCACATGTGCAGACACGTGTCACGGACGGATCTGTGGTTGTTGAAGTATGGTTTTGTAGTTTTAGTTTTGTTTTAATTTTTTTTATTGAATTGAATTGGTGAAAAATATGATTATTTCCAAGAACAAAACATTCGAACAACCGGCGGATCGAGCGGTGTTCCATTTTCTGATGGGATCGATGTAAGTGTTTGATATGTATTGTACTTTAGTTACTTACGATATTGGGAGTTAGATAGTAATATTTTTTGTTGGTTTATTGAAAAATTCGTAAGATACTACGCTGTTATGTTAAGTGGAGTTTATATAATAACATTTAAAGTTTAATTTTAGTAGAGCTTGAATGTAAGCATCATTAGTATGTTGAGCCTGTGAAGCAATGGCAGTTAATATATAGATTTATCTTAAGATAATATATATTAAAGTACACATTATTTATATATTAAAATCAATCTCATGAATTGTGTTAGAAGTGTTTATGAATGTTTTTATCTTAAATGAATTTTTCCATTTGCCATACACAGCCAGCATTTGGGGCTGATAACTCAAATAATGGTGGTGATGGTGTGAATTCGATTGTTGAGGTATTTAAAGATATTAACTTGCGTATCAAAATTCAATCTCATGAATTGTGTTGGAAGTGTTTATGAATGTTTTTATTGCCCCTAAACAGCCTGCCGTGGGGAGTGCTATCGCTAAGAGTGCCGAAGTTGGTGGGCGAGCGAATTTGGAGGTAAGTAAATTTATTGACATATCGCAAATGAAATCAGTTATCGATTGATGTTATATATAGTATAATTTAGTATAGCTGTGAAACTTACACATTTTGTGCACGAATTTATAGTATTATTGCATGAATAATTCTTATATTTGGTATGATTTGGAACCCTTTAGCAGGTTGGGTGCGAAGCAGATGTGGTTCTAGGAGACGCAATGCAGACCGGTCGTTTAGCGATGACAAATATAGCAAAGCGTGGGAAAGAAAATTTTGTTTTTGAAAATCCCAAGAATGTGGTAAAGAGGTTACGTCGTGGTAGAATTTGACTGAATTCGATATGGTTGTAATATATGATATCTTAAACAGGATTTGCGTGTGTGCGTTGGGGCAAAAACACAGCAGCGTACCGTTTTGCGTCCTCTCGTACCTAATGTATGTATGGCTACTGTAGCTATTTTTTGATGCTAGCCTATATGGTATATAAATTAATTAGAGAAGTTGTGTTTAACTTTTAGGTTCAACGAATGATATCAAATGACGTATATACACATATTGTTGCTCACCCCCCCAAACCCTTTTCTCTTAGTCTACAAATTGGTTGTAATTTTGATATTCTTTGTGTAATCTTGATATTTTTTGTGAATATCAAATGGTAAACTGAGAATTGTTGTAAATGTTGGTGTATATTTAGGTGGTTCCAATGCAACCTTCTCCATTGACAAATAGATGCAGGGGAAAAGATGCACTTAAGAAATCTAGTTTCAACTTATCTCCCTACATTGAAAGGAGTATCAATGCAAGCAAGAGGCTGAATAAAAAGGAGAAATTATTGGGGATGTTTGCCATATACAATGCGGCCGAGGAAGAGTATAAATATATATATATATATATATATAAATATATATATTTTGTTTAAAGTAAAAGATTATATTTTGTTTTGTCTGCAGTGACGAGGTACTGTTCGCCTGCGGAGATACTATCCTGCGAAGGATGAATTTTCGTACTCTACACATGGGAAACATTGTGGATATTGATGTGATAAACGCGTGGTGTTTGCTATTGAATTATAATGAGCTCTTGCGGTCTACCAATTCTGTAACACCCCAATTTTTATAAACTTTTCAAACTAAAAACTTGAAGGACTAATAGTTAAAAATAAAATTTCTTGACTTTCATAATTTAAACTAATTTAAAAAATCAATTTGCCAATACTAAAGTAGTTGATATGGATAGAAGTGGACGAAGGACCCGTTGGATATAATGACCCAAGAACCCGACGTATATGAGTAGGCAGCGGACTCCCTAGATCGAGAATCTAGTTTGATCAACCCCCAAAGAGCGTAGAAACCTTGACCCGTTGGCTATATAATCAGCCAAGAACCTCGGTATGGATGAACGCCACAAGACCTTGCTCAAGTGTCTTGATAAGTTCTAAAACAAGTGAAAAACTCAACAAAGAGAATTCAACTCACTAAGCATAAGCAATTTTCGTTTATATCAATGGTGTCACTAATACAAGTGATTACATGCCTATTTATAGGCTCAAAAAGGTCTCTTGAGAGCCCCACTCCCTTACCACTACTTAAAACCATTAAAAAGGCACATAAAATCACAAATGTAACTCCAAAACACTTGGTATGTCTCTTGGACACCAAAAGTCACTTATTAAACATAAAAAAAGTAACTTAAAATGAGTATTTTGTGGGCTGCACCCATTTGGACGAAAATGTGGACTTTATTCTTCAATTTGGGCCTCCAAAATATGATAGCTTAATGAGCCCAAACTTCAAGTAGCATCAAGCCCACCAACTTGAATAATATTCACCATTTGGCCCAATGTAGAATTGTCTTGGACTTGGGCTTTAATTTCACCAACTAAAAGCATCATGGACTCCTTTATTCTTTTGGCTCTAGCTCTTGTGATTGGCCCACTTTGAATAATCAAAGGATCCATCTTGTCCTTGGCCAGCTTGGACGCGTCTCCATCATTCCCTTCTTCTTCAAGTGGATTCGTCCTCGAATCTAATTCACCAAAATAAGGAGACAAATCAGCAATGTGAGTTGCATCATCACTCTTATGACATGGAATGAAGTGTGCTATTTTTGAAAATCTATCAACAACCACAAAAATTGAATCCTTACCCCTTCGTGTTCTAGGCAAACCCAAAACAAAGTCCATGGAAATATCCTCCCAAGGTGCACTAGGAATAGGTAATGGTTTATACAAACCATGTGGATGTGATTTTGATTTAGCTTGCATGCAAGTTATGCATCTTCCACAAATTTTCTCAACATCAACACGCATTTTAGGCCAAAAGAAATGTTCATGCAAAACTTCCAAAGTCTTATGAACACCAAAATGTCCCATTAACCCACCCCCATGAGCTTCACGAACAAGCAATTCACGCATGGAACACTTAGGAATGCACAATTTATTTTCTCTAAATAAATAGCCCTCATGCTTATAGAACTTATCAAATGCAGCATGCTCACAAGCTAAATATATAGAACCAAAATCAGAATCATTGGCATACAATTCCTTAATTGACTCAAAACCAAGAAGCTTAGAACTCAAAGTAGTGATCAAAGCATACCTTCGAGACAACGCATCAGCCACAATGTTTTCCTTCCCTTTTTTGTACTTGATCACATATGGAAACGATTCAATGAATTCCACCCACTTAACATGTCTCTTGCTAAGCTTACCTTGACCCTTGAGGTATTTGAGAGATTCATGATCCGTGTGAATTACAAACTCTCTTGGCCACAAGTAATGCTGCCATGTTTCCAAAGCTCTTACCAAAGCATATAACTCTTTGTCGTAGGTTGGATAGTTCAATTGAGCTCCTTTCAACTTTTCGCTAAAATAAGCAATTGGCTTTCCATCCTGCAACAAAACAGCACCGACTCCTACTCCAGAAGCATCACATTCAAGCTCAAACATTCTATCAAAGTTAGGTAATGCAAGAATAGGAGCAGAAGTTAGTTTTTCTTTAAGGAGATTAAAAGCATGTTCTTGTTTTTCCCCCCAATGAAAACCAACATCCTTTTTCACTATCTCATTCAAAGGTGCAGCAATCGTGCTAAAATCCTTAACAAATCTTCTATAGAAACTAGCGAGACCATGAAAACTTCTCACTTGTGCCACATTTTGAGGAATTGGCCATTCTAAGATAGCTTTCACTTTCTCTTTTTCCATTTCAATTCCATTAGCACTCACAACAAAACCAAGAAAAACAACTTTATCCATGCAAAAAGAACACTTTTTAAGATTAGCATACAATGATTCTTTTCTTAAAATGTCTAAAACAGCACGCAAATGATCAAGATGTTCTTCAACATTTTTGCTATAGATCAAGATGTCATCAAAGTAAACAACCACAAATTTTCCAATGAAATTTCTCAAAACATGATGCATCAATCTCATGAAAGTACTAGGTGCATTAGTTAATCCAAAAGGCATGACTAACCACTCATACAAACCATACTTTGTTTTGAAAGCAGTTTTCCATTCATCTCCTTCTCGAATTCGAATTTGGTGATAACCACTTTTCAAATCAATTTTACTAAACACAATTGCCCCATATAACTCATCAAGCATATCATCTAGCCTAGGAATAGGATAGCGATACTTTACCGTGATCTTGTTAATTGCTCGACAATCCGTGCACATTCTCCACGATCCATCTTTCTTGGACACAACAATCACCGGTACAGCACATGGACTCATGCTCTCACGAATCTTTCCTTTCTCCAACAACTCTTGGACTTGCCTTTGGATCTCTTTAGTCTCTTCCGGATTGGCTCGATAAGCTGGTCGGTTTGGTAGAACAACCCCGGGAGCAAAGTCAATTTGATGCTCAATACCTCTTAAAGGAGGTAATCCACTTGGTTCTTCCTCGGGAAAGACGTCCTCAAACTCCTGCAAAAGAGACACAAAAGTACTAGGCAAAGATGGGGTTAGTTCGTTAGTGCTAAAGAATGACTCTTTGTACACCAAAATGAACACACTCTTTTCTTCGACTATTGCACTCTTTATTTCTTTTGTTCTCACATAAAAATTCTGTTTTTCTTTTCCCTCACTCTTGCTTTTCTCTCGACTTTTTTTTTCACTCGACTCTTTTTTTACTACCTCACTTTTATTGCCCTCAACCTCACGAGCTCTCCTTGCTTGAGACAATTTCTGCTGGTCCTCTTGAACTTGTTGAGGTGTCAAAGAAACAAGCATGATGGATTTGTTGTTGTGCTTGAAGGTGTAGTGATTGCGGAATCCATCATAGGTCACCCTTCGATCAAACTGCCATGGCCTCCCCAAAAGAATGTGACTAGCATGCATTGGCACCACATCACAAAGAACTTCATCTTTATAATTGCCAATAGAAAATGAAATTAGAACTTGTTTGGTCACACGAATTTCACCACATTCATTAAGCCATTGTAGCTTATATGGATGAGGATGCCGTTCAGTTTTTAAGTTCAGTTTCTCCACCATCTCGCCACTTGCAACATTGGTACAACTACCACCATCAATAATTAACATGCAAACTTTACCTTGGACTAAACATCTTGTGTGGAAGATGTTCTCCCTTTGTTCTTCCTCCTGTTTGATTTGCACGTTTAGAGCCCTTCGAACCACCAAAAGCTCACCATGTTCCGGTACAATCTCCTCCAATTGTTCAACATCTTCATTATCATCATCATCATGTTCACTTTCAGATTCAATTTCTCCGTTCGGCTTCAAGACCATCACCCTTTTGTTTGGACATTGAGATGCAATATGTCCAACACCTTGACATCGAAAACATTTGATATCTCTATTTCTAGTAGAAGATGTAGAATTAGAGATACCTTTGCCCTTTTCGCCTTCGTTGGACTTGAATTTGGACACATCATTTTGAGGTTTAGAGGCTGCCCCAAAATTTGACTTAGACGAAGTCCACTCCTTCGACTTTGAAGATTGAGAACTTGTTGGAAAATTCCTTTGAAAGGTTCCCTTCTTCTTCAATTGCCTCTCCACTTTCATGGCCATGTGAACCATATCCTCCAGCTCCACATAGTGTTGTAGGTCCACGATGTTTGCAATCTCCTTATTCAGCCCGCATAGGAATCGAGCCATGGTTGCCTCTCTATCCTCATCAACATTTGCCCTAATCATGGCAATCTCCATCTCTTTGTAGTACTCATCAACAGATTTAGTACCTTGATTCATAGATTGTAATTTTTGATACAATTCACGAAAATAATGAGAAGGTACAAATCTCTTACGCATTATGCTTTTCATTTCCTCCCACGTGGAAATTGGTCTCTCTCGATAGCGCCTTCTATTTGTTGTCAATTGATCCCACCAAACTATTGCATAATCAGTGAATTCAATTACAGCAAGTCTAACCTTCTTTTCCTCGGAGTAGTTGTGACACTCAAAGATGAGCTCCACCTTTCTCTCCCACTCCAAATAGGCTTCAGGATCACTCCTTCCTTGGAATGTTGGGATCTTCAATTTGATGCTTCCCAAGTCACCATCAACTTCATTTTGATGTCTTCTTCTTCTACCTCCTCCACGCCTTTCATTTCGATGTGTTGATGTACGATCATCTTCTCCTTCGCTCTCTCCTTCCTCCTCATTCCTCGGTGGTGCTTGAAATTCCAGCCTCTCCAATCGTTCTGTTACATTTTCCATAACAGCTCCAAACCTTGCAAATTGTTGTTGCATGGCTTGCAATGTAAATTCAATAGGATTTGTGTTTTCCATGACCTCACAATTCACTCGTGTTTCACACAAATATATCCTCACACAAACACTCGTGTATCACTCGTAGGCTTTTACCACCCCTCAAATAAACTCACCACTCAATGCCTTTTACCACTCAATTCTCGTTTGTAAGAATTTCAAATGAACTAAAACAAATCAAGAAAGAACAAGACAAGTAGAATTCACCAAACTTCAGCCCTTGGATGCAAGAATTGATATTTTGGAACAAGTGTATGAAACTCCTAAGGAAAATTGAAGTGAAATAGAAATTTTGGATTTTTTTTTTTTGAGATATATATATTTTTTTTTCGTTTTTTTTTTTTTTTTTTTGTTTATATGAAGTAACAACAATGGAAAACAAAAAGATATTGGAACTTTGCAGATTTTTTTTTTTTTTTTTTGCAACTATTTTTGTAGGACAATGAGGATGAATATAAGAGATATATATGAAAGGATGAAGAAAATAAAAGATAGAGTTTGGATCAATACCAGATTGCTCTGATAACCAAATGATATGGATAGAAGTGGACGAAGGACCCGTTGGATATAATGACCCAAGAACCCGACGTATATGAGTAGGCAGCGGACTCCCTAGATCGAGAATCTAGTTTGATCAACCCCCAAAGAGCGTAGAAACCTTGACCCGTTGGCTATATAATCAGCCAAGAACCTCGGTATGGATGAACGCCACAAGACCTTGCTCAAGTGTCTTGATAAGTTCTAAAACAAGTGAAAAACTCAACAAAGAGAATTCAACTCACTAAGCATAAGCAATTTTCGTTTATATCAATGGTGTCACTAATACAAGTGATTACATGCCTATTTATAGGCTCAAAAAGGTCTCTTGAGAGCCCCACTCCCTTACCACTACTTAAAACCATTAAAAAGGCACATAAAATCACAAATGTAACTCCAAAACACTTGGTATGTCTCTTGGACACCAAAAGTCACTTATTAAACATAAAAAAAGTAACTTAAAATGAGTATTTTGTGGGCTGCACCCATTTGGACGAAAATGTGGACTTTATTCTTCAATTTGGGCCTCCAAAATATGATAGCTTAATGAGCCCAAACTTCAAGTAGCCTCAAGCCCACCAACTTGAATAATATTCACCATTTGGCCCAATGTAGAATTGTCTTGGACTTGGGCTTTAATTTCACCAACTAAAAGCATCATGGACTCCTTTATTCTTTTGGCTCTAGCTCTTGTGATTGGCCCACTTTGAATAATCAAAGGATCCATCTTGTCCTTGGCCAGCTTGGACGCGTCTCCATCAGTAGTAACATAAAATAAGAACGATAAACTAAAACTTAACAAGTTCAACTTAAATTCTATGGGAAAACTAAATCTCTAGTCATTCTCGACTTCCATGGCCACCTCGACTCCAAAACTGCAAAACTGAAAAGATAAGGGATGAGCATATTGAAAAATATACTCAGTGAGGAACATAACAAAATATTCATATACGTCACATATATAATCAAAACACGATATCATACTTGCAAACATACGCCAAGAGACGGAGCCCCTTGACAAACATAATCATAGTTTGAGTCGATGGCTTAAGTCCCATGACCAAACACATACATAAATCAATGGCTTAGGTCCCATGATCGATCAATGGCTTAGGTCCCATGATCACACATAACATAGATCAATGGCTTAGGTCCCATGATCGCACACAACATAGATCAATGGCTTAGGTCCCATGATCGCACACAACATAGATCAATGGCTTAGGTCCCATGATCGCACATAATATAGATCAATGGCTTAGGTCCCATGATCGAACATAACATAGATCAATGAGATGCACGTAAACAAGTAATCAAGCGCGAAAATAAAAATATATATAACTATATGAATAAGCGTAAAATCCCTCACCTTAAAGTCGAAGGCAATTAACTAAAATCCGGAAAGAAGGATCTTAATAGCGCCGCACCAGAAGAATTCGTCAAAATCGCAGCTGAACAGACTAGTCAGCTTCAAGCCTTCGTTTGAAGCCTCAAACGTCCTCAAATCGTATTTTTTCCAGAAATACGACTTCTTCGTCTTCGAGAGAGCTTTCTGTGGCCTCCTGTTTCGCTTGAATCGGATTTCTGTGGAGGAAGTTATGGCCGTTCTCCCGAAACTGCCAGAACTTGATTTCCTGCGAAAATCTGACTCCAGCTCAGATCTTCTGCCTACACGTTTCTGGCCCTCTCTGCTCTCTCTAAAACCCTAATTAATTAGTGTGTCCGTCACTTTTAGGGTTTGAAAATAGATCCCATATTTATACTAGTTTTTAAAGAGTTCTAGTTCTAATAGGAAACAAAAATAATACTAATAATAATAATAATAATAGTCTAGATAAAATTAATGGTGCATATCTATATGTATCATGTAATTATTTAAAAAAATAACCTATACAAGAAAATACTATTAATTAAACTTATAAAATAATACTAATAATAATAATAATAATAGTTCTAGTTCACCGGCTCGTTTTTTTGCAACAGTTGGAGTATGCGTAAGAAGCTTACTTCACCTATAATTATGGATTAACGTGGTACAAGTATTTTTGTGTTGGTTCAAGTATAAATGCATTAGTGTGGCTGACATTGTGATATTTTTTATGAATTAACTCCAGCTGGAATCAACAATACAGCCTCCATGTAACTTGGCATATAATAAGCGAAGAGATATTTTTTTTAGGCTTGTGGATGCTGAGATATCACGAATCGAGCATATGTCTATCGAGAATATAGACCTGGTAATTATGCTTATATATTGTTTCATATTTTAATATATGAGTTTGATGTTTAAGTTATGTGCACTTTTTCTTCCCTATGTGTCGAGTGTTGAAGTATTACACATTCTGCGTGGATACCAAGAAGGAAAAGGTGTACGCTTTGGATAGTCAGAATGAATTGGTAGATATATGTCAGGCTGCCAAATATGGAACAGCTACTGATCTTGTGGTATGAGCCAAATATGTACCAGCTACCAGCTATTTTTTTTTTTTTATTGTACACTAATTCACCTTCATCATGTATATATGTATATACAGAAAAATATGCTTGCAGATTATTTGGCATACAAGGGACATGTGCATAAGAGCAATGTTGTGAAGCGATCTAAGTTGGCAATTGTACACATAAAGTGGGGGGACGCTAAGAATATCAATGACATGGGTGTTTATATGATGAGGCACATGGAGACATTCATGGGCGATTCTTCGTCGTTGTGGACATGTGGTTTGGCTCCAAAGCTGAGAAAACAACTTAACCTTCTGCGAGTGAGGTACTGTGCGGCACTTATTGCGTGGGAGAGGAACAGTATTCGCGACGCAATGGAAGAAAGCGCAAAATTAAGTTTGGGTTCTAGTTTTGATGATCCAAATCTCAACATCGACGTCACGTTGCTTGGGAAATGATCCACCTAATTAATTTGTTCAGACCATACAGATGAATGTTATATTTATGGAATGCGTTAGTACAATATTTTTGTGGCGATTTTGTCGTAGACATTGCACGTTGTTGGCTTTGTTATGTGCACTGAATATTTGAAGTAATAAATTTGGTGATTAGACACATGTCTGTTGTTTTATTTTCTAAAGGTGTTGGTATAATTCATTACTTTAATTACTTAAGTCGTGACCATAGTTATTATGTATGAATATTCACGTTGCTATAAAGGTTATTCATACGTATTCAAAAAATATTCGCGTGCATAGTTATATTCACATTATGCCACATGACACATCTGTATTATGTGGTAAGGCAAAATATTCATACACAACTAATAACATATTCACACACATTCGCAAAGTATTAAATTCGCCCCTTATAGCTGAACTCCATAGATGGGCAGATGTGAATCAACCTCAATATTCGATGTCTGCTAAAGTATTAATAAGAAGTATTGTTGCGTGAATAATTCCCATTTGGTGCACGAAATAAGTATATTTTTGCGTGAATAATTCTTAAGTCCCACCAATCATGTCAAAGTATTATATTCGCACTAGTAATATTGAGAAGATTAATCTTTTTTATGCACGAATTTAGTATATTTGTGCGTGAATAATTCTTAAATTTAGTATGTTTTGAAACTCTTTATCAGGTTGGGTGCGAAGCAGATGTGGTTATATGAGATGAACTGCAGAATTTATTGATTTTAGCAGGAGTAATTCGTTTACAACTATGGCTTATTCATTTATCTGTAGCTAAAATTCATAAGGATTAAGGCTTACTCTAATAAAACAATTAAAAACATATAATAAAACCAAAAGAATTCGTTTTATGTTATTCAAAATATAGAAAATTAATAAAATGAGCATCAATGTAGCATACTCTAAAACTCAATGTATCTAATAAAAATTCAAATTCAAATATGATTATTATTCATCTTCACTGTCCTCCTCAATTACTTTGCCACAATTGCGCGAGTCGTGACGCACCCTAAGTCCACATTTCCGACACAGCCTCTTTGGTTTCTTGGCCTTTTGAAGTTCTTTCTCATACGTTGACTTCAAACGCTTTCCACTACCTTTGGTTTTTACAGGATCAGGTGGATGAATAGTAATTTCAGTGGGTAGTTTGGAACCGTAGAACATCTGAAAGATTCTTTCCTTTGAATTTGCAGAATTCAAAGACCGAGGCTCGTTTGCATCTGCCCATTTCTTAAGTTCAGCTATGAGGGAAGTAGATAATTCCTCATTCCCATCAGCGACTGCAATGCATCTAAATACCTCTGACATAAGCGGCTTATTGCTTGCTTGTGTTTGGCCCTTTGAAATGAAATGTGCTCCAACATTCTGCCGCCACCTATCAAGAATGTACTTCTCAGGAATAGCTTTGAGACCAATGTTATGCATCACCACAAACATGTGTCTGCATACCAATCCTTTCTTCACAAACAATCTGCATGAACAGGTAAAGGTATCGGCTACCATATTATAAGCAACATTGGACACCCCATTGGATCTGTCATCCACTGCATACATATGGTCTTCGTGTGCTGTGTCCATGGATTTTATGCGACAACGGTTGAATGCCTCGGTAATCTCTATCTGCACATCTAAAAAAAATTTCGTGGTATAGATGCGACTCGCATGCTGCTCTATGGGCGAGTGTGTCTTCAACTTAGGAGTGGTTGTCTGGTCAGTCATGCACAATTGTTTGTAGGAATGCCTCTGAGCCTGCATAGCACTTTCAAAGTGGATGTAGAAAGAAGCCAAGTTAGAATTCCGATTCAAATATTTACGGAAAAAACTATTCTCACTTTCTGACATGGACGTAGTTCTAAAAAGTCCGCTCATCCTCAAATCACGAAAATATGCTGGAATCCAATACTTGCGCTTGGAGAACATGTCTGAAAACCACGAATTGTCTGCCAGACCATATTCATTTATGACCCCTAACCACTTTTCTTCACACTCGCTAGGTTCGTCCAACTCCGACCAAGCCACTTCATATAATCTACTCGTCAAATCAGCATTCTCCCGAAGTGATATTGGAAGCTTCAGTGCTACCTTCATCATTATGTGCCACATGCAGAATCTATGTCTTGTATCAGGCATAACGGTTTCAACAGCAATTTTCAATGCCGGATCTTGGTCTGTTATCAACATGGTTGGGTTGTGGCCCATGCATTCGACAAATTGTTTCAAGATCCATGAGTATGAATGCACATCCTCCCTGGTTAGTAACCCGGCTGCAAACGTAACGCAACCGCCATGGTTGTCCTTCCCGGTGAATGGTACAAATATCATGCTGTATCTGCAAGATAAAATTTAATTAAAATTCAAACATATATTGATGTTCATCTGGTATGCATAAGTATGTGTATTAAATAATATGTTAAAGCACGTACCGATTTGTAGTGTATGTTGCATCAAACGAAACAGAATCTCCAAAAATGTTATAGTTTTGTACACCAATGGCATCGCTCCAGAATATGCTCTTCACCTTCTGACATTCATCTAGCAGGTACTCAACCTTGAACTGGTCATCAAGATCATGATTAGTGATTAATCTGTCCAACAGCAACTGAGCATCGGAGCCATCCGGATAACTGTTCATTTGGTATGAAAATTTTTTGAAATCATTGCTTGTGCACCCCACATATTCATAGCCTCCAACCAATTCTTTGAATAGTCTAAATGCACGCATTAGGCCAATATTAACCTTAGCACATTTAAGCAGAATCAGTTGATGTGAAGAATCGACCTTCCGATTGTATTTCATGAAATGGCGACAATCTTCAGAAATTAATTCGTGATTGTGAGCTTCATTGAAAACGCTAACATAGTATTCACCGTTGTCCCGTCTTTTCATTATGACATTTGCTCTACAATCGCACCTGGTAGATGGTTTACGTCGCCTCTTTTTAGTTTTTGATTGCGTCTCTGCATGCTCATCATTGGTACCCGGGTTAATTCCTTCCCTGACACAAACAAATGTTTGATATATTATCTGACCATATTTGCCTTTCCTGGTCGTGCCTTTGCGGACATCGAACCCACATGAATATCCATACAATCCATATAAGTCAAATGCCTCGTCTAAAGAACTGAACACTTGCCCTACATATGGCAGCCTGGAAACGTCATCAGCTATAGGCATATATGTTTGAGATTGGTTGTCTTGTCCTTGTTCATTCACGGCATCTGACATAAAAATTCATGTGATAATTGAAACTCCTACTCTCACATTCGCATAATTGACCAAATATAATTTCTACTAACTTGGCAATTACACATAAAGTTAGAATCAGACATAGTGATATTGAAAGACACATTAACATTATGCCACATGACACATCTGTATTATGTGGTAAGGCAAAATATTCATACACAACTAATAACATATTCACACACATTCGCAAAGTATTAAATTCGCCCCTTATAGCTGAACTCCATAGATGGGCAGATGTGAATCAACCTCAATCTTCGATGTCTGCTAAAGTATTAATAAGAAATATTGTTGCGTGAATAATTCCCATTTGATGCACGAAATAAGTATATTTTTGCGTGAATAATTCTTAAGTCCCACCAATCATGTCAAAGTATTATATTCACCCTAGTAATATTGAGAAGATTAATCTTTTTTATGCACGAATCGTCCTTGATTAGAACAACCAATTTGGTTCTAACTTGGCAGATAATATATTTCAACCCAACAATAATGCATGATGCCAGATATTGAAGTAGTGGATTTTTATACTGGAAAATCAAGCACGATACATACATACATCCCATGTTTTGAAACGAAATAATATAGTTTTTGATTCAAACATAGAATATAGTTTTGGATTAAGAAATCGATCAATAACTGGCTACGAAACAATGGATTAATACAAAAGGTAATGGAAATTCGTCCAACTATTAGCAACAAAACAATTAAATGTTTATCTTTTAGTTATTCTGTAGTATAAAAAAAATAGCATACCTTGATTCTCCATGTGAGGCTGGATTTGAATTTTGATAAAAAACGCTTAGTATGGAATATCTATGGTGGCAGTCTTTGAAATTCACGCTTAGTTCACGCTTAGACTTGAAGTTTGATTATTCACGCTTAGTAAGGAATTTTTTTTTGGTTCTGATTGTATGTGTTCGTGTGATATTGTAAATAAAAAGATAACAAATAATCAATTGTGGAGGAGTAATACAATCCCTTAAATTAAGGAATGTATTATAACCGCATGCTGCCAAATTACTTTTGTATCCATATATGAAATCAACGCATATTTCATCATAATTATTTGGATCAAATCTAGCCGTGTGATTAATTTGATCTATTGGTTGTAAATGGTTCTTAATATATATTATAACTCTAGTACTTATTTTAGCCTAACCCTATATATATATATATAAATGCAAAAAATAAAAAAAATGAAGAAAAAAGGAAAAGGAAAAAAAACCATAAAAAAATGGAAACAAAACTAGAAAAAAACGTAAAAAAATAAATAAAAGGAAAAAAAATCGCAAAAAACCGCAAAAGTGGGGCAAGGAGATTCAAACACATGACCTTGGAGAGAAATAAGGCATTACCGCTGCACCACTTCATCACTTTGTCTCTTCTTTCAAAAACTGGGACATATACGTGAATACATGGGTTAACCGCATACTATGCGGTTAATCGCATGCAATAATTTACGTATTTACTTTATCCGTCTCTTACTTTTTCAATATTCTCTGTATCTATCTCATTATTTATTTTATCTTCATTAACTTTATTTATATTTTTAAAATTTTGGTGCTCCATTTTTTTGAAACATCATTATTGGGACGAAGAATGTATTATTTATGGACCCATCATTTTTTGGGTTTGTGGAATTCTTTGTCTCCCTCAGGTGCCTCCAACTATGAAGCTAATTTTTAACTTTCAAAATATTATATCAACTCTAGAAACTCAAACTACTTTTTCTCTAACATCTCTTCCAAATTCCAATGATAAATCAATCTCTTATCTTTTTTAGGGTTATAGTACATAGGGTTAGGCTAAAATAAGTACTAGAGTTATAATATATATTAAGAACCATTTACAACCAATGGATCAAATTAATCACACGGCTAGATTTGATCCAAATAATTATGATGAAATATTCGCTGATTACATAGATGGATACAAAAGTAATTTGACAATTATCGGTTATAATACATTCCTTAATTTAAGGGATTGTATTACTCATCCACAATTGATGATTTGTTATCTTTTTATTTACAATATCACACGAACACATACAATCAGAACCAAAAAAAAATTATGAACTAAGCGTGAATTTCAAAGACTGCCACCATAGATATTCCTTACTAAGCGTGAATAATCAAACTTCAAATCTAGCCTCACATGGAGAATCAAGGAATGCTATTTTTTTATACTACAGAATAACTAAAAGATAAACATTTAATTATTTTGTTGCTAATAGTTGGACGAATTTCCATTACCTTTTGTATTAATCCATTGTTTCGTAGCCAGTTATTGATCGATTTCGGAATCCAAAACTATATTCTAAGTTTGAATCAAAAACTATATTCTTTCGTTTGAAAACGTGGGATGTATGTATGTATCGTGCTTGATTTTCCAGTATAAAAATCCACTACTTCAATGTCTGGCATCATGCATTATTGTTGGGTTGAAATATATTATCTGCCAAGTTAGAACCAAATTGGTTGGTCTAATCAAGCACGATTTGTGATTTAGTTAATGTGTCTTTCAATATCACTATGTCTGATTCTAACTTTATGTGTAATTGCCAAGTTAGTAGAAATTATATTGGTCGATTATGTGAATGTAAGAGCAGGAGTTTGAATTATCACATGAATTTTTATGTCAGATGCTGTGAATGAACAAGGACAAGACAACCAATCTCAAACATATATGCCTATAGCTGATGACGTTTCCAGGCTGCCATATGTATGGCAAGTGTTCAGTTCTTTAGACGAGGCATTTGACTTATATGGATTGTATGGATATTCATGTGGGTTCGATGTCCGCAAAGGCACGACCAGGAAAGGCAAATATGGTCAGATAATATATCAAACATTTGTTTGTATCAGGGAAGGAATTAACCCGGGTACCAATGATGAGCATGCAGAGACGCAATCAAAAACTAAAAAGAGGCGACATAAACCATCTACCAGGTGTGATTGTAGAGCAAATGTCATAATGAAAAGACGGGACAACGGTGAATACTATGTTAGCGTTTTCAATGAAGCTCACAATCACAAATTAATTTCTGAAGATTGTCGCCATTTCATGAAATACAATCGGAAGGTCAATTCTTCACATCAACTGATTATGCTTAAATGTGCTAAGGTTAATATTGGCCCAATGCGTGCATTTAGACTATTCAAAGAATTGGTTGGGGGCTATGAATATGTGGGGTGCACAAGCAATGATTTCAAAAAAAATTCATACCAAATGAACAATTATCCGGATGGCTCCGATGCTCAGTTGCTGTTGGACAGATTAATCACTAATCGTGATCTTGATGACCAGTTCAAGGTTGAGTACCTGCTAGATGAATGTCAGAAGGTGAAGAGCATATTCTGGAGCGATGCCATTGGTGTACAAAACTATAACATTTTTGGAGATTATGTTTCGTTTGATGCAACATACACTACAATTCGTTACGTGCTTTAACATATTATTTAATACACATACTTATGCATACCAGATGAACATCACTCTATGTTTGAATTTTAATTAAATTTTATCTTGCAGATACAACATGATATTTGTACCATTCACCGGGAAGGACAACCATGGCGGTTGCGTTACATTTGCAGCCGGGTTACTAACCAGGGAGGATGTGCATTCATACTCATGGATCTTGAAACAATTTGTCGACTGTATGGGCCACAACCCAACCATGTTGATAACAGACCAAGATCCGACATTGAAAATTGCTGTTGAAAACGTGATGCCTGATACAAGACACAGATTCTGCATGTGGCACATAATGATGAAGGTAGCACTGAAGCTTCCAATATCACTTCGTGAGAATGCTGATTTGACGATATTCTGGAGCGATGCCATTGGTGTACAAAACTATAACATTTTTGGAGATTATGTTTCGTTTGATGCAACATACACTACAATTCGGTACGTGCTTTAACATATTATTTAATACACATACTTATGCATACCAGATGAACATCACTCTATGTTTGAATTTTAATTAAATTTTATCTTGCAGATACAACATGATATTTGTACCATTCACCGGGAAGGACAACCATGGCGGTTGCGTTACATTTGCAGCCGGGTTACTAACCAGGGAGGATGTGCATTCATACTCATGGATCTTGAAACAATTTGTCGACTGCATGGGCCACAGCCCAACCATGTTGATAACAGACCAAGATCCGACATTGAAAATTGCTGTTGAAAACGTGATGCCTGATACAAGACACAGATTCTGCATGTGGCACATAATGATGAAGGTAGCACTGAAGCTTCCAATATCACTTCGTGAGAATGCTGATTTGACGAGCAGATTATATAAAGTGGCTTGGTCGGAGTTGGACGAACCTAGCGAGTTTGAAGAAAAGTGGTTAGGGGTCATAAATGAATATGGTCTGGCAGACAATTCGTGGTTTTCAGACATGTTCTCCAAGCGCAAGTATTGGATTCGAGCATATTTACGTGATTTGAGGATGAGCGAACTTTTCAGAACTACGTCCATGTCAGAAAGTGAGAATAGTTTTTTCCGTAAATATTTGAATCGGAATTCTAACTTGGCTTCTTTCTACATCCACTATGAAAGTGCTATGCAGGCTCAGAGGCATTCCTACAAACAATTGTGCATGACTGACCAGACAACCACTCCTAAATTGAAGACACACACGCCCATATATAGAGCAGCATGCGAGTCGCATCTATACCACGAAGATTTTTTTGGATGTGCAGATAGAGATCACCGAGGCATTCAACCGTTGTCGCATAATGTAACACCCCAATTTTCATAAACTTTTCAATTTAAAAACTTTGAAAAATTAATAGATAAAATAAAATTTCTTGAATTATAAAAGTTTAAACCAATTTAAATCAACTTGCCAAAACTAAAGTAGTAACATGAAATAAAATGATAAACTAAAAAGTAACATGTTTCAACTTAAATTTCTATGGAAATACTAAATCTCTAGTCATTCTCGACTTCCATGACCACCTCGACTCTAATACTGCGAAACTGAGAAGATAAGGGGTGAGCATATTGAAAATATACTCAGTGAGGAACATAACAAAATATTCATATACATCACATATATAATCAAATCACGTTATCATACTTGCAAACATACGCCAAGAGACCGGAGCCCCTTGACAAACATAATCATAGTTTAAGTCGATGGCTTAAGTCCCATGACCAAACACATACATAGATCAATGGCTTAGGTCCCATGATCAACTTATCAACATAGATCAATGGCTTAGGTCCCATGATCGCACATAACATAGATCAATGGCTTAGGTCCCATGATCGCACATAACATCATAGATCAATGGCTTAGGTCCCATGATCACACATAACATAGATCAATGGCTTAGGTCCCATGATCGCACATAACATCATAGATCAATGGCTTAGGTCCCATGATCGCAACATCATAGATCAATGGCTTAGGTCTCATGATCGCACATAACAACATAGTCATAAGATGCACGTAAAAAAGTAATCAAACGCGATAATAAAAACATATATAACCATATGAATAAGCGTAAAATCCCTCACCTTAAAGTCGAAGGCAATTAACTAAAATCCGGAATGAAGGTCTTAATAGCGCCGCACCTGAAGAATTCAGGAGAATTCGTCAAAATCGCAGCTGAACAGACCAGTCAGCTTCAAGCCTTTTTTTTAAGCCTCAAACGTCCTCAAATCGTATTTTACCCAGAAATACGACTTCTTCATCTTCGAGAGAGCTTTCCGTGGCCGCCTGTTTCGCTTGAATCGGAGTTCTGTGGAGAAAGTTATGGCCGTTCTCCCGAAACTGCCAGAACTTGATTTCCTGCGAAAATCTGACTCCAGCTCAGATCTTCTGAACTGTATCCCGCTCCGCTTTCACCGTTGGATGGACAACGTTCTATGAAAGTCCCAAGGGAGAAACTGCCTACACGTTTCTGGCCCTCTCTGCTCTCTAAAACCCTAATTAATTTGTGTGTCCGTCTCTTTTAGGGTTTGAAAATAGATCCCATATTTATACTAGTTTTTAAAGAGTTCTAGTTCTAATAGGAAACAAAAATACTAATAATAATAATAATAATAATAATAATAATAATAATAATAATAATAATAATAATAATAATAATAATAATAATAATAATAATAATAATAATAATAGTCTAGATAAAATTAATGGTGCATATCTATATGTATCATGTAATTATTTAAAAAAAAAATAAGCTATACAAGAAAATACTATTAATTAAACTTATAAAATAAATCTAAGTTATCGGGGTGTTACACATAAAATCCATGGACACAGCACACGAAGATCATATGTATGCAGTGGATGACAGATCCAATGGGGTGTCCAATGTTGCTTATAATATGGTAGCCGATACCTTTACCTGTTCTTGCAGATTATTTGTAAAGAAAGGATTGGTATGCAGACACATGTTTGTTGTGATGCATAACATTGGTCTCAAAGCTATTCCTGAGAAGCACATTCTTGATAGGTGGTGGCAGAATGTTGGAGCACATTTCATTTCAAATGGCCAAACACAAGTAAGCAATAAGCCGCTAATGTCAGAGGTATTTAGATGCATTGCAATCGCTGATGGGAATGAGGAATTATCTACTTCGCTCGTAGCTGAACTTAAGAAATGGGCAGATGCAAACGAGCCTCGGTCTTTGAATTCTGCAAATTCAAAGGAAAGAATCTTTCAGATGTTCTACGATTCCAAACTACCCACTGAAATTACTATTCATCCACCCGATCCTGTAAAAACCAAAGGTAGTGGAAAGCGTTTGAAGTCAACATATGAGAAAGAACTTCAGAAGGCCAAGAAACCATAGAGGCTGTGTCGGAAATGTGGACTTAGGGTGCGTCACGACTCGCGCAATTGTGGCAAAGTAATTGAGGAGGACAGTGAAGATTAGGGCTGGTAATCGGTCCGGTTCGGTTATAACCGAACCGGTTTACCGGTTAACCGGAACCGATTAAAAGCCAAAATGATAACCGAAAACCGAACCGATTTTCAGACCGGTTAACCGAATAACCGGTCCGGTTTAACCGGACCGGTTAATTAGTTAACCGATTAACCGGCCAACTCCAAATCCTACAAGCTATTTGCAAGCTATCTGATAAAACTACAGCCCACAATCGTGAAAGCACAAGGAAGATAATCACAAACACAGGGATGATAATAACACACAATTCACAAACACCCACCTTAATCATGCAAGCTATTTGTTGGTTGTATCTATACAAAAAGCAAAATCAGCCGCCACCCAATTTCACAAATCCCAAATCCCTAAGTTCTAATAATTATCAAAATTAGTGTAGAAGAGGTGCTGCCACCCAAGGATCCGGAGAAGGAGCAGACGTGGTCCGGTGGGAAGAGAAGAGGTGCCGGCGCTCAGGCGAAGAGGTGGGAGGAGGTGCAGTCGCCGGAGAATGAGCAGGCGACGTGGTCCGATTTAGGAAAGAGGTACAGCTCTAGCAGATGGTGCTCAGGTGCGGAAAAAACTGGGAAGACGTCGGCGACGTGGCCCGATGGCGAGGGGTACCGGCGACGTGGTCCAGTGGGAAGAGGCGGCCTTCAATTTCAGAGTCGCAGCGGCGGGTCGCACAGCCAGAACAGAAGCTGCTGCTGTATTTCGTTCTTGGGGGAATGGAATTAAGCCCTATTCAGCTATTCTATTTAAATTATAAAATCTAAATTATTTAATTATATGACTAAATCGGTTAATCGGTTTAACCGATTAACCGACCGGTTAAACCGATTAACCGGTAAAATGGAAACATAATAACCGAAAACCGAACCGAACCGGTAAAAACCGGTTATCGGTTAACCGATAACCGGTTTTTTCGGTTCGGTTACGGTTTTAACCGGATAACCGAAACCGGTTTACCAGCCCTAGTGAAGATGAATAATAATCATATTTGAATTTGAATTTTTATTAGATACATTGAGTTTTAGAGTATGCTACATTGATGAACATTTTATTTATTTTCTATATTTTGAATAACATAAAACGAATTCTTTTGGTTTTATTAGATGTTTTATTATATGTTTTTAATTGTTTTATTAGAGTAAGCCTTAATCCTTATGAATTTTAGCTACAGATAAATGAATAAGCCATAGTTGTAAACGAATTACTCCTGCTAAAATCAATAAATTCTGCAGTTCATCTCATATAACCACATCTGCTTCGCACCCAACCTGATAAAGGGTTTCAAATCATACTAAATTTAAGAATTATTCACGCAAAAATATACTTAATTCGTGCATAAAATGAGTAAGCTTCTCAGTATTACTAAGGAAATAACTATTCATCCTCCTGATCATGTTAAGACCAAAGGTAGTGGCAAGCGCCTTAAGTCAACCTATGAGAAAGAGCTTGAGAAGGTTATTCATACGCATGGACATTCACGTTGCTATAAAGGCTATTCATACGCATGAAATTGCTACAATTCTTATTTATGAATATTCACGCTGCTCTTAAGGTTATTCATACGGATGCAAAAAAAAAATCGCGCCCATAATTATATTCGCATTATGCCACATGACACATCTCTATAATGTGGTAAGGTAACTATTCATCCTCCTGATCATGTTAAGACCAAAGATAGTGTCAAGCGGCTTAAATCAACCTATGACAAAGAGCTTGAGAAGGTTATTCATACACATGCATAAAATATGCATGTGTATTCACGTTGCTATAAAGGTTATTCATACGCATAAAACTGCTACAATTATTATTTATGAATATTCACGTTGCTATACAGGTTATTCATACGTATGCAAAAAATATTCGCGCCCATAGTTATATTCGCATTATGCCACATGACACATCTGTATAATGTGCTAAGGCAAAATATTCATACACAACTAATAACATATTCACACACATTCTCAAAGTATTATATTCGCCCCTTATAGCTGAACTCCAAAGAATGTATGCTAAAATTATTAATTATGCATCAGACACGGTATGAATTATAAAAAATTAAAATCCACGACTTAATTCATTAAAGTAATGAATTATACCAACACCTTTAGAAAATAAAACAACATACATGTGTCTAATTACCAAATTTATTACTCCAAATATTCAGTGTAAATAACAAAGCCAATAACGTGCAATGTCTACGACAAAATCGCCACAAAAATATTGTACTAACGCATTACATAAATATAAGATTCATCTGTATGGTCTCAAAAAATTCATTAAGTGGATCATTTTCCAAGCAACGTGACGTCGATGTTGAGATTTGGATCATCAAAACTAGAACCAAAGCTTAATTTTGCGCTTTCTTCCATTGCGTCGCGAATACTGTTCTTCTCCACGCAATAAGTGTTGCACAGTACCTCACTCGCAGAAGGTTAAGTTGTTTTTTCAGCTTTGGAGCCAAACCACATGTCCACAACGACGAAGAATCGCCCATGAATGTCTCCATGTGCCTCATCATATAAACACCCATGTCATTGATATTCTTAGCGTCCCCCCACTTTATGTGTACAATTGCCAACTTAGATCGCTTCACAACATTGCTCTTATGCACATGTCCCTTGTATGCCAAATAATCTGCAAGCATATTTTTCTGTATATACATATATAAATGATGAAGGTGAATTAGTGTACAATAAAAAAAAAATAGCTGGTAGCTGGTACATATTTGGCTCATACCATAAGATCAGTAGCTGTTACATATTTGGCAGCCTGACATATATCTACCAATTCATTCTGACTATCCAAAACGTACACCTTTTCCTTCTTCATGTCCACGCAGAATGTGTAATACTTCAACACTCGACACATAGGGAAGAAAAACTGCACATAATTTAAACATCAAACTCATATATTATAATATGAAACAATATATAAGCATAATTACCAGGTCTATATTCTCGATAGACATATGCTCGATTCGTGATATCTCAGCATCCAAAAGCCTAAAAAAAATATCTCTTCGCTTATTATATGCCAAGTTACACGGAGGTTGTATTGTTGATTCCAGCTGGAGTTAATTCATAAAAAATATCACAATGTCAGCCACGCTAATTCATTTATACTTTAACCAACACAAAAATACTTGTAACACGTTAATCCATATTTATAGGTGAAGTAAGCTTCTTACGCATACTCCAACTGTTGCAAAAAAACGAGCCGGTGAATTGGTAGACCGCAAGAGCTCATTATAATTCAATAGCAAACACCACGCGTTTATCACATCAATATCCACAATGTTTCCCATGTGTAGAGTACGAAAATTCATCCTTCGCAGGATAGTATCTCCGCATGCGAACAGTACCTCGTCACTGCAGATTAAAGATTAAAGATCATTATAGACATATTTTGCACGAGGAATGATAAAAAAAATATTTAATATATATATATATATATTTATACTCTTCCTCGGCCGCATTGTATATGGCAAACATCCCCATTAATTTCTCTTTTTTATTCAGCCTCTTGCTTGCATTGACACTCCTTTCAACGTAGGGAGATAAGTTGAAACTAGATTTCTTAAGCGCATCTTTTCCCCTGCATCTATTTGTCAATGGAGAAGGTTGCAATGGAACCACCTAAATATACACCAACATTAACAAGAATTCTCAGTTTACCATTTGTTATTCATAAAGAATATCAAGAGTACACAAAGAATATCAAGAGTACAACCAATTCGGAGACTAAGATAGAAGGGTTTGGGGGGTGAGCAACAAGCTGTGTATATACGTCATTTGATATCATTCGGTGAACCTCAAAGTTAAACACAACTTCTCTAACTAATTTAATCCTTATGAATTTTAGCTACAGATAAATGAATAAGCCATAGTTGTAAACGAATTACTCCTGCTAAAATCAATAAATTATGCAGTTCATCTCATATAACCACATCTGCTTCGCACCCAATCTGATAAAGGGTTTCAAATCATACTAAATTTAAGAATTATTCACGCAAAAATATACTTAATTCGTGCATAAAATGAGTAAGCTTCTCAGTATTATTAAGGAAATAACTATTCATCCTCCTGATCATGTTAAGACCAAAGGTAGTGGCAAGCACCTTAAGTCAACCTATGAGAAAGAGCTTGAGAAGGTTATTCATACGCATGAACATTCACGTTGCTATAAAGGCTATTCATATGCATGAAATTGCTACAATTCTTATTTATGAATATTCATGTCGCTCTTAAGGTTATTCATACTCATGCAAAAAAAAATTCGCGCCCGTAATTATATTCGCATTATGCCACACATCTCTATAATGTGGTAAGGTAACTAATTTATATACCATACAGGCTAGCATCAAAAAATAGCTACAGTAGCCATACATACATTATGTACGAGAGGACGCAATACGGTATGCTGCTGTGTTTTTGCCCCAACGCACACACGCAAATCCTGTTTAAGATATCATATATTACAACCATATCGAATTGAGTCAAATTCTACCACGACGAAGCCTCTTTACCACATTTTTGGGATTTTCAAAAACAAAATTTTCTTTCCCACACTTTGCTATGTTTGTCATCGCTAAACGACCGGTCTGCATTGCGTCTCCTAGAACCACATCTGCTTCGCACCCAACCTGCTAAAGGGTTTCAAAGCATGCCAAATTTAAGACTTATTCACGCAAAAATACAATAAATTCGTGCATAAAATGTGTAAGCTTCACAGTATTACTAAATTATACTATTTATAACATCAATCGAAGACTGATTTCATTTGCTATATGTCAATAAATTTACTTACCTCCAAATTCGATTGCCCACCAACATCGACACTCTTAGAGATAGCACTCCCCACGGCAGGCTGTTTAGGGGCAATAAAAACATTCATAAATACTTCCAACACAAATCATGAGATGGATTTTTGATACGCAAGTTAATATCTTTAAATACCTCAACAATCGAATTCACACCATCACCACCATTATTTGAGTTATCAGTCCCCAATGCAGGCTGTGTATGGCAAATGGAAAAATTCATTTACTTAACAAAAATCAATCACCCGGTTAATATATAAATAATGTGTACTTTAATCTATATCCACTTAAGATAAATCTATATATTAATTGCCATTGCTTCACAAGGTTAACATACTAATGATGCTTACATTCAAGCTCTACTAAAATTAAACTTTAAATGTTATTATATAACTCCACTTAACATAACAGCTTATTATCTTACGAATTTTTCCTTAAACCAACAAGAAATATTACTATATAACTCCCAATATCGTAAGTAACTAAAGTACAATACTGTAATACCCGGGCTTTTGATGACGTGTTTAATTGCTTGAGTTTGAGTGATTAGGGTATAGATCCCTTGTTTGATTACTTTGTAAAGAAATGAGAAGTTATATGAAGTTTTATTGTTATTTTTTTTTATATTGAGATGTTCTTTTGATGATGTGAGAATGATGTGTGATTTTATATTCGTATTTGAGTTTGAGTATTTGAATAATTCGAGATAATTATTTGAATGAGAAAGATGAACTCGAAAGTGAAATCTGAGTCCGTTAAGACGTTTTTGAAATTTTTGACTTTTTGACGATGAATAGTAAAATACTGCTATTTCGTCTTTTTGTCGACTTTCAAAATCTTACATGCACGTCGTCGAGAAATATTCTTAGTTTTTCGATACGAGTCCAATAATGAAAGTTTTTATTTTTGGACGACGAGTGAATAGTAAATCGGGATTTCTCGATAAACGAACCGAGCTCGTTTATCAGAATTTCGAGAACGAGCTTGCGTTTTCTATATTTATATAGAATTACGAGTGTAATGAAAGTGAGTAGGAGTTGAGAGGGCGAGTAACGAAGAGTATGTGTAGTTAGTCGTTAAAACGAGACGAAACGAGATATTTAACGACTAACGGGTTAATATCCTAAAAGGTCTAACCTACTGTAACACCCAGCATTTTCACTACAGTATATATTATTAATATTATTTCTATTTTCTATTATCTAAAGGAAGAAAGAGAAGTAGAATCACAGAGATGAGATGAGATATTATTATAAAATCCTGAGCTTTTAATTTGCATCCTTTATTAATTTTATTCTTTGAAGCAAGTTTATAATTCCTAGTTAAAGGGATTATTCTATTGTTTTCAGATATGAGAATGGTGATAAATAAGAAATATTATTATTCGACTTATTGCTCGACTAATTGAAGTGACGGATGTTATTTAATTATTTATCTTTGAGCTTTCTTATTTTAATAAGTGATGATTTATTATTAAAGCATAAATATTAGATTTATTATTATTTCTTAATTATTGAGATTATTTTTCAAATTATTCAAGTGAGGTTTTATATTATTAAGTTATGAAAGGAAATGTTAGAATTATTTTGTGAGTTAGTTAAGGTGTAGAATTTTAAACCCACACATACTCATATTTTATTTTGTATGTGATGTGTGGCTCGATAGTTATAAGAAGAGTTTGTTCCTAAAGTGCTTGATTGAAGGTTATATAGTGCTATTTCTATAATAGCAATTTTATAGATTTTAATAATAGGTGTATTTTATTGGATAAGTATAGTGGACTTTATGAATTAGCTTATAAGGAAAGACAACCTTCCTTTTCTCCCTTCTTCTACCAAGGTGCCGTATCCCTCTTCTTTTCCTCAACCTCCATGTTTGTCGATCCAAGCTCCAAGAATCACTCCAAAAAAATCACACCTATATTCATCCAGAAACGTATATTAAGGTGAGAAATCTTGGATTAAGTCTTATTGATAGTTGAATAGAAGAAATTCTCCTATCTCTTCTTCTTGCTATTTCGAGAAATAGGCTGTTGTGGAAGAAAACGATTTTGCCTCTTGTATCATGTTGATTACTACATGTTTCAAGTTAGTAATTGTTTAGAATTAAGTTAAGCTAAAGCATGCTAATGTGTTCCTATAGCTGTTATTTGAGGAAAATATGAGTGATATGTCAATGAGCATTGCTGTCAGATTTCGGGTTGGACAGAACAGTATGTTTCGGGGTACTTTTGATGATGTTTTCGTAGTCCAAATAACTTGAAATTTTTACTGTAATAACTTCATCATGTGTAGTCGTTCTCTGCAAAATTTCAGCTAAATCCGAGACCATTAGATATGCTAAATTATTTTCTGAAATGTACTGCGCGAAGCAGCGAAGTTCAGTGGTAGATTCTGCCTTTTGTGATATAACTTCTAATACACTTGATGTATTGTATTTTTGTAACTTTATAATAAAAATAGACTCTGAGAGATTTCTAAAAATGTAAAGTTTGTATTTTTCTTTAAAGAGGATGATTTTATATGATATTTCAAAGTTGAGATTCATATATGATTACATATTTGAGATTTCCTACTTGAGCAAGTTATTAATAGAACTGTGCTAAGTGATTGATGTTTAGTTATTAATTGTAAGCTAATCTATATAGAATGGATTAGTTTACTCTTAAGCTTTTCTCAAGTTGAGATATCCCAAGAGATGTGATGTTACTATTTGCTTTTAGTTAACTCCATATAAGTAGAATACTC
This sequence comes from Salvia miltiorrhiza, assembly GCF_028751815.1. NCBI lineage: Eukaryota > Viridiplantae > Streptophyta > Magnoliopsida > Lamiales > Lamiaceae > Salvia > Salvia miltiorrhiza. Next base: position 21,417,020 of record NC_080387.1, read on the forward strand.
AGATTAGAGGATGCAACTTTCAAGTGATAGAAGTTTCATTCAAGATTTACTTTCTATTTACTTACTTATTATTCAATCTTACTTGGGAACCTCATTATAATGAAGGTTTGAGTGGCAGTGTAGAGTGAACAAGCAAAGACTTCTATTTCATTAAGCGTATCAGGTGGGCATTACTTTTACTATACGTATATAGAGATCCCCTGCGTGTCGTAGGCCTCTTATACGAATGAATGCATGAGATGATTTAACTGTTAATTTCAGTTTTATATATCTATCAAACAAGTTTAATGCTACCTTTGAACAAGTTATTTCGTTACAAAATCTTTGAACTGGAAAATATTACAACTATTGTCTTGCCATAAATGTTTCAATGTTTGGTATGATATCTATCTGATGTGGCTTTGCCAGTTATTATGCAATCGAATTCGGGTCCTGAGCAGTTGATAGCTATCCTGCCAGGGCTAGTGTACACCAGTGACCGTGAGTCATCTAGCCGGTTGGCCGGTCAAGTGTTCGTGAGAGGTGGCCACCTCTCCGGCACAAAGTTCCAGATATGATAGATTACAAGAGAACTTAGTCTGCAGACGAACTTTAAGAATCACAAATGAATTTAGTAAGCTTGGGCCTTTTTAGCGAAAAACTCCCTTGCTGTACTGTTTATGATGGCATGACAATTTACAGTTTTGAAGCATGTATTTTTATACTTAGGCATACGTGCCCACTGAGTACTTTTGTACTCAGCCCTGCATATGTTTTCTAAATGTGCAGGTTGAGCTAATGTGGTGATGGTGCTGCAATGAGCGGAGTCTCCAGGGTTGTTAATAAATAGTTAACCTGTCTAGAATATGTCTTCATACATATGTCTAGCTACTTTCCGCTGCAAGATGTTGTTGATGTTATAGTATGTTATGTCATACTTTGAGTCTTAATAGAATGGTTTCATATGATGTATAACTTGATTAATGATATTAATTAAGTTTTATACTGTCTTTCATAGACTGTTTTCAATTGAGTATTAATGAATAAAAATGACGAGTTTTATTAAGATGAGTAAGTTTTACAGCTATAAATGACGCCCCTTTTCTTCCCCTTCTTCTTTAACCCTATCCCTAGTCGTGGATCACTCGGCCTAACTATCCCTAGTTAGGGCGGGCTGCGACAAATACATGTCAAACACTTACATCAATCCCATCAGAAAATGGAACTCCGATCGATCCGCCGGCTGTTCGTATGTTTTGTTCCTGGAAATAATCATATTTTTCACCAATTCAGTTCAGTAAAAAAAAAGAAAAAAAAATAAACTACAAAACCATACTTCAACAACCACAGATCCGTCCGTGACACGTGTCTGCACATGTGGAATAGGACCACCAGATCCAGTGCTTCCACCAATCAAGGCACCCTGAATCGATCAATAATAACTAATTTAACTTACATTTTTGTAACACAATCAATTCGTACAACCAAAATATTTTACCTAATAAGCAACTATAACTCAAACATGTGAGAAGGCACGAATTAAACTTATATTACTTTTGAAAAAAAAAGAAAAAAAACTGCCAAACAGTATAGAATTATAGCAACACAACACCACCTTTGACGCTGCATTTACCAAGCCTTCGGTTTCAGTATCAACCACATTCACACCATTCTTCGGGTCCACTTCCATCAGTTGTGTTGCTCCAATACTAAAAGAGGGAATCTCATCGATGAAACCTGACCCTGATGACGTCTTTGGTAGTAATTCTATGGCTGATTTGACAAATTCGGGATCATACCAAACATCGTCAAACCATGCAATGTTCTGATCCGGAGTGCGAGTGTCGGGATCCGAGGTCTCTCTCTGTCCAACTTCATGTGCAACTTCAGCATCCAAGGATGTATCACCCGTGCTAGGATCATCAGCTTCTACATTGCCATCCTCGAAATTAATAACCTTGTCGATAGGCAACGCTGTCAGTGTAATAGGTGCATGAAGTAGCAAATTCTTTGCTTCTTTTAATTTCAAGATGAACTCATTCGAAGCTAAAGTTTCCTCGTCCGCTGAGTTAATGGCCAGCAGTATCTCATCCCTCACACGTTCAAACGTTTTAAGCTTTTTCCCAATAATCGCAGTAATGGACTCATCCTCAACTTCAATTGGATCGAGAATAATACCATCACCAAAACCACCACAGAAGATCTCATCAAGCTCCCTGTCTTTCAGTTTCTTTGTGCACCAATTCTTAAATAAAGGAAAGCTCCTGCTTACACGTACTCTTGCCCATGTAACCCTATCCACGTAAAACACCTGCAGTTTTTACATAAATTAGTACACAAAATTTGCAACCAAACCAAGAAAATAAAAGTCGATATTGCCATCTTACCGCGAGAAACATAATAGGCCCAGTGTACATCGATTGTGTATCCTTTTCCCATTTACCTTTGCTCTCAACCAAAGAATCAACTACATACTCGCACCAATTGAAGTCACGCTCAGCCGTCAAATCATTTAGGCTCTTAATAACCCTAGGAATGACAGATCCATGCGTGGTGCTCTCTATCAGGCAATGTGTAACCATCACTAGAAAATGCAGCTTGAACCATCGCCCCCCATCCACAGAAGCTATCATCGCGTCTTTAACATCACTGATTTTTATAGTCTTTCGATTTTTATCCAGAAAACAGCTTACCCACTCATCATACAAGTTTGTAGTCTCACTCTTATCCAGAAGTTCCAACGATCTATCACCACGAGGAAATCCGAGCACGCGATAGGCATCCTCATCTGTCACCTCAATTGTCTTCCCAGATGGAAGCACGATCTCCAACCTTCGGGCATGGAAGCAATCTAGCACCCAATAATCTAGCTTTGACGACATCTCCTGGATTGTAAGATCAAGGACAGACCCGAACCCCAATGATTTAACAGCCTCTTTCTGGACGTCGTTCATTTCCTTAACAGCTTTCAATAGAACGCATGGCGTACTCCGAATGTACAGAGACGGGTAATCATCATAGCTCTTCACTTGTAACTTCTTGTAGTTTCCCACTGCAAGCTTTCGCTTGTCAATCCTTTTCCTCTTGGCAGGAGCTACCGGATAAACAACTCCAACATCAGGAACAACCGAACTACCAGCAGCATCTTTGCCCGACGTCTCACCCAATTTCCTCTTCAATATTTCACCTGACAAGAAAAATATGCTTTAAGTTAAACATACTAACATTCAACCAAAATTTTCAAACTCATCTTATACATATAGGGCACCTCATCTTAGCACATAAGTCAATGAATACAAATAATTATGAAATACATATTCCAGTATTTAAACATAACCCCAAGTATGGATCGCTTAAAAGCTAATAATGCAGGATCATTCCGATACTTCGTACGAACTGCATAACAAATTAATTGTATAATCTATATTTCAGTATAATGTACAACTTTATACTATATAACATAATTCTTTATTATTAAATAATTGTAATATCACACCTTCATTCAAATGTGCATTACCTAAATTCGCCTCCTTCCCGTTTCTGTCAGTAGCCACTTTCTCTTTTCCCTTCACACTACCTGAATGAGCAGGTAGTATAGTTTGATAAATATTCATACAAAAAACACTACAAACAATATTACTAAATCAACGAAAAACAAGTATGGTTCAAAAAAAAACAAAATACCGAATGTCAAAAAATTCACGCACTGTAACTGGCATATTAGCACCACAAACATATATATTCACGCGACACCTTATAATACAAATATATAAACTAAACAAAACTAAAAAATAGCGCACGAATTTTACTCCAAATAACACGAATCACGCAATGAACCATTACGAATATAAAATACCTAAAAAAAATCACTCAATAATAAATCAAATTCATATGTTAGTCACCAGTTTGCTAACACATAAATGAAGCTACTGATATGTAACAGTGGGAGTAATGAAATAACGACTTCACACAAAACAAATATATTATTAGAATGACAGTGACATAGCCCACTTATGGACATTTACGTATATTTTCAAAATAATATTCATGCCCACCACGCACAATATTCACACGACACCGTAGAGTAAAAAATATATACCCTAGGCATAAACAATAACCAATTAACGAATTTTACCTCAAATAACACGAATCACGCATTAAACCATGCCTAATATATATAACCGAATGAAAATAACTAAGAAAATTCGCACAGAATACATAGATATTCATATGTTCGTACACAATTGGCCAACACATAAATCATAATACAGAATTTGAAATGTTCAATTAATTCCAAAAATACCTCTTGTAACACGAGGACTACCCTCAATGAAATCACTAGCATCATTCACACCTTTCCCTTTTGATTTGCTTTTGGGCGTCCCTAAACAATAATAAATCAGTTAAAAAGCACACTAGCCACCAAAAAAGGCAAAATCATTCATTGAATTAATACTAGCCAAGAAAAATTCGTCACCTTTTTTTGAAGCGATACTACCATCACGGATTGCCGACCCGTCAACAATGTTTTTCCCCTTGTCCTTTTTAGTACGATTTCCTTAAGATTTACAGTACACACAAATTGTTACAACACTAACAAGTAAAGCAAAACAATAAATACCTACCAAAAAAAATCCAAACTAGAACAACAAACCCCAAAAAAAAATTGCGACGCACACACTCAAATCCATAATCCATCAAATACTAGGGGAAAATCGATTTTCAACAACCACAAAATATTGAATAATTATACGATACTAGTCTATTTTCCATCCCCACAAAAATTAGGGACCACCAAGAATCAATTTTCCTTCAACCAAACCAAAAAAATTGACAGTTCGTACCCCCCCAAAACGATGCATTTAACTTTCATTAAATTCAAGAAATCAAAAATTCACATGAATTACAATGGCATTTCATATCAAATCTCACCGGTATTACTACCCTTTGTTTGAGCCATCACCGGAACAACCTAAACGATCTACAAACGGCCGGAACTAATGTTACTTTCAGATTCGCCGCCTCAACTCTCCCGTTGTCACACCCCAATTCTTGAAGGAATAAACTATAATCGGGGTGCGATTAAAATCATAGAAATGAACAAGGGAATGACCTTGTGAAATTCAAATAATAGGATAAAAGTCGGGGAACAGCCTTTGAGTGAAGAAAGACAAAAATCAAGTGATATTAATCAATCAACAACATTCTAAGCCTTAGGATCACAAGTTCGGTTTCATGCTTCCGATAACCAATGTTAATAACATAGAGCTAGAAGTTGAGAATTTAAACTCGATAAGAAACATAATTCAGAATTTAACATAAAAGTCTTAAGTTGGAGAAACAAAAGACAAATAAGAGCTAGTGTAACAGCGGAAGACAAAATACGGAGTTGAACTCTAGCCTCAGCTCTGCCCCGTCAGCACCGACCAATCAACCTGAAAACATTTGAAAGTAATTTTGGGCTAAGTACTAATGTACTTAGTGGGCTAGCATTTTTATAAACATTTCATAATCATAAGAGCAGTTTATCCAATTATACATGACATGACTTAGAAGGTTTTAAATTGAAAGAACTTCTAAGCATGTTAAAACATTTTATTATATTGCGCGCAATTGTCACACTCCCTTTCCGTTACTCGCTGTGATCTCGGACCTTTTAGCCACCGACAGATCCATTACTCCTGCTTACTTGAACTGAGGGCGTAACCCAGTCAAGTTCCCATTTGGGACCAAATGCTCCGGAACACATCCCGTCGAGCACCCTTATAACGCCTCATACATGATTAGTGCCCGAATGGAGATCAACCCACCGAGTCAGCTAATAGGTGTACACAATTCTCAAATAACGTGTTAGGTCAAAAGAGAACCTCGATCGATTCATTGTTGCGAGCCTTAAACAGAGCAGAGTGCACAAAATATTTTATCGGATAAACAGTTTTTTTTATTTCATTGAAACATTTAAGCTCAATAGCTAAACCATACATTTGGTAAATAAGCCCACCTGAATAGGCAAAGCCTGTCGTTTATTCTTAACTCTGAATTGGTATAGCAGTGCTAGTCCTCACGATCCACAAAGCCTACAAGAAATCTATAATCTTAATAGGTCTCCTGAATCTAATATTTAAGTCATGGTGTAGTGCTTAATATTCTATGATTCACTTAGCCGGGTTTTTAAACTTTAATAAATAATTAATTGAAAACATTTCTCTTGAGTTAAGAACACCAACAATATTCTTACTCGACTTTCTTTAATAATTGGAATTATAAATAAAACCAATTAAATCATAAATACTTTTATTGCATGATGCAAATACAATGTCATGTCATGCTTAGCATATAAGTAATTACTTAAAATATGCACATAATAATAATATAATATTATTACGCAAATCATCTTTAAAATAATTAATCAAGCTAATTAAATCTAATTAATTAATATAAGTGTAGTCCATTTAATTAATAGAAGGCAGCCTAAAATTTTAAATAAATAAAGGCCCAACTATTAATTAAAACTGAGTCCATGTTGAATAAATAAAATTAGCCCAATTTCAAATTAAAAATCGGCCCATAACTAATTAAATAAACTGAGCCCAATACTGACTTGGCCCAAGCAAATAAAAGAAATCGGCCCAATAGCAGCACTAGCCCAATTTCAAGCCCACCCAACTCAAACCTAGCCCAAAACTCCCTCCCCCCCCCTTCTTCTCTCTCTCGCGAATTTCCTCCGGCGGAAATCCGCCACCGCGATTCTACCTCCGGCGATAGCAGCCCCAGCCGCCACCGCTCCTCCCTCTCTTCCACACCCCGGCACGCACAACATCTCTCTCCCTCAAACAGACGCCCATCCCTCTTCTTCTTCAACGGCGAGGAGCGCCGCTGTTCTTGCTGCTCCGGCGACCGCACAGCCGTAAGCCGCGCCATCGCCCCCAGAGGCCGACGGCTCCGCCTCCTCTCTTCTTCCCTTCGACCTCTCTCCTTTCCTCACCTCAAGTCTCCCTCTCACTCTTCCTCTTCCCCTGCCACCGTCCTCGCCTCGCCAGCTGCGGCACCACCATCGCCGCCGAAGCTTGCCGGAGCAACAGCGGCAGCCGCTGACGACGCTCGGCTCTCCCCTCTCTCATCTCCCTCATCGCACCAACTATGGGCTCACGCCCAGACACCACCCCTCGTCCGCCTCCCTCCTTGGCAACGGCGAGGGTGCCGCCACCTCCCTCTCGCTCTGCTGCGCCGGACGGACAACAGCGATGAGCCGCCGCCGACCGCCGTATCACTCCCCAGACTCGGCTCACACACCCAACAAACATATAGCATTCTTCTTCTTCTCTTTTATTCATTTTCGATTTTAATCATTGTAAAACATTTGATATGTTTGCTTAAACACATATATGAGTTTGTATATATATATAAATGAATGTATGCATATGTGTTTCTCTGTGAATGAACGAAAGGAAACATTACAATTTATAGAGTAGAATTTGGAGGTGAAACCTTTAATAAGGTGTCTGTTGGATCAGATTCTGAACATGCTTAGTTGCTGGAATTCTTGAGCTTCGGATTTTTCTTGTGAGAGATGCAATATGTTGGATGATTGTGAATTGAGGAAAGATCATTTAAAGAAAAAATGATGAGTTAACAATTGAATGGATTGATGAGTAGTGTAGCAGCATGGGTTGTGAATAGGGCAGCTGGGCTGAAATATTTGACGTGGGGATGAGATTTGAGGAGATTTGATGGAGATTTGCCTGCAATATTTGACTTGGGGATGAGATTGGAGGCTGAAAATGGGGCATTTAATTGCCTCTGCCACGCATGGTATAAAGCCTGAATTTTGGGGCTGCAGTAGGTAAGTAAGGTGACTGATGGAGGAAATAGGTTATGAGTGATAATTGGACACTCCAAAATCCCTCATGATAAAATCGTCGAGACTGTACTTAATGCTTCAGGGTTTGCTAATTAAAAGCTCTTGAAAATACTTGAATGTTAAATTAAATAAATATGCAATGCATATAAATTCAAAAGACTAAATTTTATAAAAGCTTTTGAAAATAATTTTGTTGGAATAAACTCATTTTCATTTCTCCGGCATAAATCATCTTAATCTAAGTTCAAAATAATTCTAAATTTAATATAAATAGGCGGGGTGTTACATTCCTCCCTCCTTATAAAAATTTCGTCCTCGAAATTGCATATCTGGGTCATCTAGTTTGGTTACTAGACTTTCATTCCACTCAACTCTTATGCGGCACTAAATCATATATGTACTCAATTCCCTAACAGCGCGACATCGTTTAGCAAACTAGAAAATTTTCCTCAAAATCTGGTGCGTCGTTATGTCGTGGAAGGTTGTCTCGTCCTCTCCTAAAGATTGAAGAGGGATCATTCTCTTGTTAAAAAGTATCGTGGCGCTGACTTGAGTAAGTCAACCAATTCGAGGATTACGTCAAATTCTATCATAGGAATAACATGTAAGTATGTCTAAATGTTTCGGCGCCTATATCGAGCTCTGAGTTCGCGGTGACGTCCTTAGTAGCAGTCTTTCATCGTCAGTTGTACTAATTTCTAACGTTGTTATGGACGATTGTGGCGTCAATTCTAATATCTTACAAGCAGCATATGAAATGAAAGAATAGGATACTCCAGTATTGAATAGAGCTATAATTGACATGTCGACAACATTAATCGTACCTGCCACGTTTCCGTGATCTCCTGCTGCTTGGTGTTGGTTAATGGCATAGGCCCTAGCGTATTGTGGTTGCCCCTGATTTCCTCTAGGACCTTGGTTTTGTCTGTCACAGCCCGCCCTAACTATGGATAGTTAGGCCGAGTGATCCACGACTAGGGATGGGGTTAAAGAAGAAGGGGAAGAAAAGGGGCGTCATTTATAGCCGTAAAACTTACTCATCTTAATAAAACTCGTCATTTTTATTCATTAATACTCAATTGAAAACAGTCTATGAAAGACAGCATAAAACTTAATTAATATCATTAATCAAGTTATACATCGTATGAAACCATTCTCTTAAGACTCAAAGTATGACATAACATACTATAACATCAACAACATCTTGCAGCGGAAAGTAGCTAGACATATGTATGAAGACATATTCTAGACAGGTTAACTATTTATTAACAACCCTGGAGACTCCGCTCATTGCAGCACCATCATCACATCAGCTCAACCTGCACATTTAGAAAACATATGCAGGGCTGAGTACAAAAGCACTCAGTGGGCACGTATGCCTAGGTATAAAAATACATGCTTCAAAACTGTAAATTGTCATGCCATCATAAACAGTACAGCAAGGGAGTTTTTCGCTAAAAAGGCCCAAGCTTACTAAGTTCATTTGTGATTCTTAAAGTTCGTCTGATCAGACTAAGTTCTTTTGTAATCTATCATATCTGGAACTTTGTGCCGGAGAGGTGGCCACCTCTCACGGTCACTTGACCGGCCAACCCGCTAGATGACTCACGGTCACTGGTGTACACTAGCCCTGGCAGGATAGCTATCAACTGCTCAGGACCCGAATTCGATTTCATCATTGGCAAAGCCAAAGCAGATAGATATCATACTAAAATTTAAACATTTTATGGCAAGACAATACTTGAAATAACTTTAACTCAAATATTTTGTAACGAAATAACTTGCTCAAATGTAACATTAAACTCATTTGATAGATATATAAAACTGAAATTAACAGTTAAATCATCTCAAGCATTCATTCGTATAAGAGGCCTACGACAAGCAGGGGATCTCTATATACGTATAGTAAAAGTAATGCCCACCTCGTTGTGTCTCTGTATCAATGAGTAACGTCACTCTCTCCCTCAAGTCGTTACTTCCCAAAAAGGACCTTCATCGTTATGAAGAATTGGTGAGAAGTTATAAAAGAAACCTCGATTAATAATCTAATCTCTTTTATGAAACATTAGTATCTCTAATGTTCATCTCTCTTGATTGTTAATCAATATAACAATTATTATCTCTCGTCATTACTCATTAATTATAACATCCTTATGTTATAATTAACAGCACTTCAATTAAAAGAAATATTTAACACATCGAAAAGTCCACTTTCTTAGCAGATCTATTCGCTCTTATCTCGTCTAATTAACCAATTAGAAAGTTAAACTTTCCATTAGGCATGTATTTGAGTCACGGGTCAACAAGAATTGACTATGCTCAAATCCTAATTTCACTAAAAATTTCGGCATGACCCATTCATATATAATGTCAGCCACGAGATTTCATCGCGTGAATCTCACTACGTGAACTCGTCTCTCGACTCAAAACTTAACATCTTGACATCTTTTCAACGCAAACCAAACAATTCAAAATCATCAAAACTCTTTATCAGTAAACTATCATTTATACTCGACACCAATTGTTCGAGTGTCAGATACCAACATTTATGTGCGTTAATCATAACTCTCACAACTCACACCATTTAGTCATATCGTATCATCCATCAAAACAAATATAATCAAGTTGTTTTCTAGAAAGTTTTGCTGTTTTTGTGTCATCTTTAAGAATTCATAACAACCAACTCAATCATCATAAACTCTCATACCAATTGATCTCAAAACCTTCATGAAGTGTAGTTCACTCTAAAAATGGTAGTTAACCAAAAAGGTTAAAGGTTTTTGGAGATATTGCTCTTTTAGTGCAGGCTGTCAAAGATTGACAGTTTCTGCCAATTTTGTTTAGGCCATTAGAAACCAAGGCAAACCTTAATAAAATTCCATCAAATTTAATCATCCAAAACTAAAGGTATCCTTGAAGATTTGGTTAAAATTTCACAAGAGAAAACGTTCATATGATCTGCCAAATAAACAATGAAACTCATACACTTTTACTGTTGGACAAATATGACAGCAGAACAGGGCATTTTTGAAATAATAAACTGCTCTATTTCAGAGGTCATAAAAATCGAAATCTTATGTTTTCAGAAAAGTATTGAAGTCTAGTTTCGTTTAAAAAAAACGGTGATGCAAAATCCTTCATGGATTAATAGATATAAACGTTTTTGTGAAGTCTACCAACAGTTGACAGATTCTGTCAAGGGTTTTTCAAAATATCTTTAAAATAGCAAACATCATCCAAAAGACATGAAATTTTGCAGCGACGAAATACACATATCATAGATAAACATACTAAAATTTCAGAGCCATCAAGCAATGAAAACTCATCGAAACATAAGCTTGAAACTGCTGTAAAATTTTGACAGAATTCCAGTTTTAATTTCGTTCAACAATTATCATCCATAAATTGTAAATCAATTAGCATGCTCATGTGATATCGTAGAACACATATACGCAATAATATTCATTATGCAACGTCCCAAACTTCACGAATTTAAATAATCATACTCTAAAAACTTATACAATTTTCATGCTTGGAAAAATACGAATTTAATATATATCGATTCTAGCATACCCCTAAGCACAAATATCAAGTCAAAACGATCAAACAAAAATCGAAAGACAAGCTAATATGTGAAAAACGGGGCTGCCCTCATGGGTTTCATAGCTACGGTTCGTTCCGTTCTTACTCCCTTCATTAAACATGCTCAACATCTACCCAAGAACAACATACTAAAATTTCACGACGATCCGACGTCGTTTCAAAATAAAGTCGAGAATCGACGTTTTTCGACGTCGACGAAAATCGAAAAGAAAACCATCAAAACGTAGGTAGAGATCTTACCTACTTAGATACGTGATCGAAAAGATGATCGGCGCTCGTCTCGGTGCTCAAATCGGAGGTCAAAAGCTCCGTCCAAGCTTAAATGGAAAATGGCGTGTGTAGTGTGTGTTTTAGGTGTTGTGTGTGTGAATATGTGAGTTGTGTGTGTGGTGTGGGCTGATATAGCGTGAGTTAGGTGAGATAGAGGGATAGTGGGCAGTTGGGGGGTGGTTAGGGGTAGGGTAGGTTAGATATTTAGGATATTAACCCGTTAGTCGTTAAATATCTCGTTTCATCTCGTTTTAACGACTAACTACCCATATTATTCGTTACTCGCCCTCTCAACCTCTACTCACTTTCATTACACTCGTAATTCTATATAAATATAGAAAATACAAGCTCGTTCTCGAAATTCTGATAAACGAGCTCGGTTCGTTTATCGAGAAATCCCGGTTTACTATTCACTCGTCGTCCAAAAATAAAAACTTTCATTATTGGACTCGTATCGAAAAACTAAGAATATTTCTCGACGACGTGCACGTAAGATTTTGAAAGTCGACAAAAAGACGAAATAGCCGTACTTTACTATTCATCGTCAAAAAGTCAAAAATTTCAAAAACGTCTTAACGGACTCAGATTTCACTTCCGAGTTCACCGTTCTCATTCAAATAATTATCTAGAATTATTCAAATACTCAAACTCAAATACGGATATAAAATCCCACATCATCCTCACATCATCAAAAGAACATCTCAACATCTTTAAAATATAACAACAAAACTTCATATAACTCTTCATCTCTTTACAAAGTAAATCAAACAAGGGATCTATACCCTAATTACTCAAACTTAAGCAATTAAACACGTCATCAAAAGCCCGGGTGTTACATACCCTCCCCCTTAAAATAAATTTCGTCCCGAAATTTGTACCTCCTGTAAATGTTTCGGATACTTCTCTCACATCTTATCCTCAAGCTCTCTTTCCACTTCTTTCTAACTATCATATCTCCATTGAACCTTATCCAATGCAATCGACTTATTACTCAATTGCCAAATTTTATGATTTAGCATCATCTGAGGTCTCTCTTCATAACTCAAGTCTGGTTCTAAGATCATTTCTTCTTAGTAAACCACATGGTTTGGGTCGAAAATATATATCCTCTCAATTGTGACACGTGAAACACGTTATGCACATTTCCAAAGCTAGGTAGCAAAGCCAACCTGTACGCTATTGGACCTATCTTTTGCAATATCTCGTAAGGACTTATAACTCTGGGTCTAAGCTGTCCTTTAACTCCAAATCTATTCATCCCCTTTTGAGGGTGAAACCTTCAAGAAAACTTTGTCTCCAATCTCGAAACTTTGTCTCACATCTTATAGGCAAACTCAATTAGTGGCAACACATTCTCCTGATGTACTCCTCTATCAAGGATAGTAGTTCCTATAATATCTTCTATCGCCTGCTATGCTAAAATTCATCCTTGTACCCAACTCTTTCTGTAACTCATCCAAAAACGTGATGTAAATTTTTTTTTTTCTTTCTGAGGTGATCTACACCGGTACTCAATGCAATCTTATAATCTCACGAACGTACAATTGTGCTAACTTATCTGGTCCATACGCGATTAGGATCGGTAAGAAATGTGCAGATTTTGTTAGTCGATCTACAATCACCCAAATTGCTGTATTTCCTCTTTGACTTTTGGGTAAAGCTGTCACAAAATCCATCGCTATGTGATCCCATTTCCACTCGGGAATCTCCAACGGTTTTAACTTCCCATATGGTCGTTGGTGTAATGCTTTCACTTGCTGACAAGCTAAGCATCGCTCTACAAACGAAGCTATGTCTCATTTCATTCCGTCCCACAAAAATCTATTTTTTTTACAACCTGATACATCTTTGTGTCTCCTGGGTGGGCGGTGTAAGGCGTGTCATGAGTCTCACTCATGATCGTATTCTTAAGTTCATCATCGCGGGGAATGCATATTCTCCCCTCAAATAAGATAGCATTGTATGATGCTTTTTTGGTAACTCTTGAGATCTCCTGCTCTTATCCTTTCTCGTAACTTGTTCATTGTCTCATCTTTCCTTGTGCTTCAATCACCATTTTCCTCAAACTAGGCATCGTCGCAACAATACTCGCTATCGTCCCTGGTGGTTTTATCATCTCTATCTTCATCTTGTCAAAGTCCTTTATAAGCTCATCCTCTCTCGTGAGAAGACATCCTAACTTTGACGAGACCTTTCGGCTCAATGCATCGGCTACTACATTGGCCTTGCCAGGGTGATAATTAATGTCGCAGTTAACATCCTTTACTAATTCGAGCCATCACCTTTGCCTCGTGTTAATATCCTTATGCTCGAAAAAGTATTTCAAAGTTTTGTGGTTCGTGAAAATCTCACATCTAACTCCGTAGAGATGATGTCTCCAAATTTTCAGGGCATGCACAACGGCTGCAAGCTCTAAATCATGCGTTGGATAATTTATCTCGTGGGGTCTAAGTTGTCGTGATGCATAGACTATAACTCTTTCTTCTTGCATCAAAACACATCCTAGCCCACTCTCTAACGCATCTGCGTAGATGGTATACTCTTTATCCATTTCTAGGACTATCAGCACTGGTGCTGTAGTCAATTTCCTTTAAGCTCTTAAAAACTCTTTTCACACTCCTCTTTCCAATTGTATTTAGCTTATTTTCTAAGTAATTGTGTCATCGGTTTTGCTATCGTGGAAAATCCTTCAATAAACCTCTGATAGTATCCTGCTAAGCCTAAAAAGTTGAGAATCTTGTTAGGCGTAGTTGGTGATCTCCACTCATGTACAGCTTGTACCTTGACGGGGTCAACTTTAATTCCTTCAGATGATATAACATGTCCTAGTAAAGTTACTTTGTTCAACCAAAACTCGCACTTGGTGAATTTGGCAAAAAGCTTCTCAACTCTTAGTGTTTCCAACATCGTTTTCAAATGTTTTGGAGCTCCTGCTCATTCTTCGAATAGATGAGAATATCATCTATGAAAACTAGGACAAATTTATCCAGTTATTAATGAAAACTCAATTCATGTGATCCATGAAAACTACTGGTGCCTTCGTCAAACCGAATGGCATAACTATGAACTCATAGTGCTCATACCTCATTTGAAAAGCTGTCTTAGGTATATCATTCTGTCAAAATTTGAACTGGTGGTAATATGATCTCAAGTCAACTTTCAAGAAAAATGCGCTCCTCATAATTGATCAAACAAGTCATCTATCCTCGGCAAAGGATATTTGTTCTTGAGTGTCGATTTATTCAGCTCTCGATAATCTATGCACATTCTCAACGTGCCATCCTTCTTTTTGACAAAAAGGACTGGTGCTCCCCACAGGGATACACTATGTCTAATAAAACCTAACTCGAGCAATTCTTGTAGCTGAATCTTCAGCTCTTGTAGCTCCTTAGGCGCCATTCTATAGGGTGCCTTCGACACTAGTGCTGATCCAGGTTCTAGGTCGATAGTGAACTCCAACTATCTTGTTGGTGGCAATCCTGGTAAGACCTCGGGAAATACATCTCTATATTCCCTTACCACTACTACATCCTCAAAGTTTTTTTACTTGATTCTCCTTCATCATTCAAGTAAACTAGGTAAGCTTGTGCTCCTTTCTTCTTTACCAATTTCGACGCCTGAAGTGCCGAAATGATTGGAATTCTCTTCTTTCTATCAATGTCGTGAAAACATGTCTGTTCCTTCCCAGGTGGTTGGAAAGTTATCTGTCTCTTCTTACAATCAATCGGGGCAAAGTTCTCTGCTAACCAGTCCATCCTTAGAATAATGTCTACGTTCCACATAGGCATTAAGTGCAAGGTTCTTGTTTTCATCTTTAGTGATCCTAACTCAAACTCTAATTTAGAAATCATGTGAGAAACTGTAGTAGCTCTTCCTACAGGAGTGATTACTCTCAACTTGGGACTAGCTCGTTTTGGTTCGAGTTTGAAGGTAATATGCTTCAAACACTTAAAGAATGCGAGGCTCCTGTATTAAACAGGATTCTAACTGATGCATCCAATAACTTGCCCAATACTACCTTAAAGTTCTGCCTTAAACCGGCACATAAAACTCAGACATCTCATCATCAGTATCCATCTTCTGATGAGCAAATCGTGATAGCTCACAGAATTCTCGGTTATACTCTACAACCGATTTCTTTCCTTGCATCAAACTTCGATAGTCAGCCTCTTGCTGCTTACTGTACTCCTTGGTACATATTTCTCAAGAGTAGCCTTGAATTGTTCTCAGGTGTAGTTTACCAGTTGCTCGGGTGTTAAAGTCCTCTGACGTGCCTCTCACTAGTCTTATACATCAAAAGAATCTACTAGGATAACTCAAAAGTTGTAAGGGTTCAACCCTAGAATGACATCAAAACAAATTGTTCAAGAGACTCAAATGAATGACCAGATGGTAGAATGAAGTAACTACCAGGTCGAACAAAATGACCTAGAGTAAGAACCCATCTGGCTTTTCAACCGAAAGTTGAAACACATGGGTTTATAAACCCAAAACACGTCTACTGAGATTTGGATCATGCGGACTGGCCAGGTCCAACATAATCACTCCCCAGTCACACGGGATATACTATCCCAAACTTGGAAATTCTGTGTATTCTAAACCCTCAACATACTATACATAACAAAACTTAAGTTCACACCAGCAAGCTAAAAGCTTAAACTCAGGGTCCTATGTTCTAGACTCTTGTTTCGAAAGTTCAATATTTTTCGACTCTCCTCTCATGTTGCGGTGGTGGTGGCGGAGTATTATCCCGCCTATCCTTCACATCACACTTTTGATGACATCTTTGAGGCATTTTTGAAATCACAAAAGGAAAACTCAACTCGACCAACGCTCTAAGCATCCTCGAAACTCAAGTTCAATTTACTAACTCAACTTTAAGGAAACCCTCACGGTCACCTTAACATTCATCTGTAAGGCAATAAGCACTCACGAAATGCTAACAAAAAGACCAGTCTGGTCAACCTAATATATCCATCAGTAGAATGCCTCTTTTTAGAGGACTTACATAAAGGGGTTATATAAACCTTACAAAAACCATAGTATCTATCGTAATGTCCCTTCTAAACCGACACCATTAATAGTACTATGTCTCGGTCTGGACCTCCTACGGTAATTGCTACCAGTTAACTCATCTAGTTGCTACTTTAGCACTTAGTTGCTACTTTAGCACACTAGGAACATCCATCTATTTAACATCAGTAGGGTACTATATTCGCATGCTTATCTATCAGCATGTCAAAAGCTCAAGTATCAGTATCTCCTAAGTAAGTTATATACATCGCAATGTAATTGAAACTAATAAAAAAACAAGGGTGTACCGCTCATACTCTCAAGATCATCCTTAGCTCTAGCCTACATCGGCTTCTCTTCTCATTCTCATCAACTCTAGCCCTCCTCGGCTACTTCTCATCCTCATTATCGTTTATCATTTATCATCTTTGGTAACTGATACTCAAGGATCGACTCGATATCTACTACACTCTTCTAGAGTCCCTGGTAGAAAACAGGCATCCGGTCAGTAGATCCGCATAGAAAATCTGGGCATCTGTAATAAATCCCATCTCCTGTGGGTCTAGCACTCAAGACGACACGTCCCATCATATTGAGAGGCTTTCTTCCTTGCTCAATCCTACCACTCGATTGGTAGCACGGGGACTAGGTGCATGATGCCATCCAGTCTAGTAACAACCATAAGGCTTTCATCCTTTCATAGTCTATGAACATGTGTTTGAAAATCTGCTAGGGTATCTCTGTACCACATACTGTACGCCTCGTCCTCGTATCCGATCTTTCATGAGTTCGATCTCACAACAGTCCACTTTCGTGCAGTGCCAACAGTGCTGGCCAACCTATAAGGAGAACTTAAAGGTGACTCTAGGAACTAACTCTACTTGGCTCCAGCAACAGAAATAAACAAAACATAACTTAGCAAAACTCCTATTAAGTAGTACTGTTATCTTAAAACTCAAGCTCAAAACATCTAAATTCTCATCTCGTCCCATCTTTACTTAGTAGGGAATCTCTCTAAACAATGATATTAGATCCCTTAATCTAAATCATCGTGACTCAGTAAGACAACTCAACAATTCTCTCTCAAAGCCATCTCCAAAGACTATGGCTCATGATACCTCCTCAAGTACCATTAAGGTTGCGTGAGCAAAACTCGCGTCACAAAATAACTCAACATATCGTACAATATCTCATTGCAGCATGCTAATAACTCATCATTAATCATGCTATTATACTCAAGCTCATAACTCAAACTCATAACTCAAACCAACAAGTACTTAAAGCAATTGCTAATTCTCTCAAGCTTTAGCTCTAAGTTCTCATTTCATCCTTCTACTTAGTAAAAAAAATATCTCTTAACAATGACATTAGATTCCTTCATCTAAATCATCGTGACTTATCACAACTGCTCAAACAATTCTCATCACAAAACATCTCAAATACTTCACATCATAACTCATAATTATGCATCTTCAATCATATAACATCATATGATATAAACGCTCTCATGATTCATCATGTAACGTCAACATATGCTCTTACAACATAATAACTCATTATTAATCATGTTGTCATCCTCAAACTCAAACTATGCATCTTCAAAGCATAACATCATAACTCATCATATAACCTCAACATCGTGCTCTTCAAAATTTAACGTCAAATAAACTTTGAAATTTTACATACCTCGTTGAGCCTGGTGTGATAGTGCGCTGAGCTCACGGTTGTTAATAACTATTAGTCTAGTGACTCATTCTAGACTAAACTCAAGACTTCTAATTCAGAGCTTTCCTTCGCTCTGATACCACTCTGTCACAGCCCGCCCTAACTATGGATAGTTAGGCCGAGTGATCCACGACTAGGGATGGGGTTAAAGAAGAAGGGGAAGAAAAGGGGCGTCATTTATAGCCGTAAAACTTACTCATCTTAATAAAACTCGTCATTTTTATTCATTAATACTCAATTGAAAACAGTCTATGAAAGACAGCATAAAACTTAATTAATATCATTAATCAAGTTATACATCGTATGAAACCATTCTCTTAAGACTCAAAGTATGACATAACATACTATAACATCAACAACATCTTGCAGCGGAAAGTAGCTAGACATATGTATGAAGACATATTCTAGACAGGTTAACTATTTATTAACAACCCTGGAGACTCCGCTCATTGCAGCACCATCATCACATCAGCTCAACCTGCACATTTAGAAAACATATGCAGGGCTGAGTACAAAAGCACTCAGTGGGCACGTATGCCTAGGTATAAAAATACATGCTTCAAAACTGTAAATTGTCATGCCATCATAAACAGTACAGCAAGGGAGTTTTTCGCTAAAAAGGCCCAAGCTTACTAAGTTCATTTGTGATTCTTAAAGTTCGTCTGATCAGACTAAGTTCTTTTGTAATCTATCATATCTGGAACTTTGTGCCGGAGAGGTGGCCACCTCTCACGGTCACTTGACCGGCCAACCCGCTAGATGACTCACGGTCACTGGTGTACACTAGCCCTGGCAGGATAGCTATCAACTGCTCAGGACCCGAATTCGATTTCATCATTGGCAAAGCCAAAGCAGATAGATATCATACTAAAATTTAAACATTTTATGGCAAGACAATACTTGAAATAACTTTAACTCAAATATTTTGTAACGAAATAACTTGCTCAAATGTAACATTAAACTCATTTGATAGATATATAAAACTGAAATTAACAGTTAAATCATCTCAAGCATTCATTCGTATAAGAGGCCTACGACAAGCAGGGGATCTCTATATACGTATAGTAAAAGTAATGCCCACCTCGTTGTGTCTCTGTATCAATGAGTAACGTCACTCTCTCCCTCAAGTCGTTACTTCCCAAAAAGGACCTTCATCGTTATGAAGAATTGGTGAGAAGTTATAAAAGAAACCTCGATTAATAATCTAATCTCTTTTATGAAACATTAGTATCTCTAATGTTCATCTCTCTTGATTGTTAATCAATATAACAATTATTATCTCTCGTCATTACTCATTAATTATAACATCCTTATGTTATAATTAACAGCACTTCAATTAAAAGAAATATTTAACACATCGAAAAGTCCACTTTCTTAGCAGATCTATTCGCTCTTATCTCGTCTAATTAACCAATTAGAAAGTTAAACTTTCCATTAGGCATGTATTTGAGTCACGGGTCAACAAGAATTGACTATGCTCAAATCCTAATTTCACTAAAAATTTCGGCATGACCCATTCATATATAATGTCAGCCACGAGATTTCATCGCGTGAATCTCACTACGTGAACTCGTCTCTCGACTCAAAACTTAACATCTTGACATCTTTTCAACGCAAACCAAACAATTCAAAATCATCAAAACTCTTTATCAGTAAACTATCATTTATACTCGACACCAATTGTTCGAGTGTCAGATACCAACATTTATGTGCGTTAATCATAACTCTCACAACTCACACCATTTAGTCATATCGTATCATCCATCAAAACAAATATAATCAAGTTGTTTTCTAGAAAGTTTTGCTGTTTTTGTGTCATCTTTAAGAATTCATAACAACCAACTCAATCATCATAAACTCTCATACCAATTGATCTCAAAACCTTCATGAAGTGTAGTTCACTCTAAAAATGGTAGTTAACCAAAAAGGTTAAAGGTTTTTGGAGATATTGCTCTTTTAGTGCAGGCTGTCAAAGATTGACAGTTTCTGCCAATTTTGTTTAGGCCATTAGAAACCAAGGCAAACCTTAATAAAATTCCATCAAATTTAATCATCCAAAACTAAAGGTATCCTTGAAGATTTGGTTAAAATTTCACAAGAGAAAACGTTCATATGATCTGCCAAATAAACAATGAAACTCATACACTTTTACTGTTGGACAAATATGACAGCAGAACAGGGCATTTTTGAAATAATAAACTGCTCTATTTCAGAGGTCATAAAAATCGAAATCTTATGTTTTCAGAAAAGTATTGAAGTCTAGTTTCGTTTAAAAAAAAACGGTGATGCAAAATCCTTCATGGATTAATAGATATAAACGTTTTTGTGAAGTCTACCAACAGTTGACAGATTCTGTCAAGGGTTTTTCAAAATATCTTTAAAATAGCAAACATCATCCAAAAGACATGAAATTTTGCAGCGACGAAATACACATATCATAGATAAACATACTAAAATTTCAGAGCCATCAAGCAATGAAAACTCATCGAAACATAAGCTTGAAACTGCTGTAAAATTTTGACAGAATTCCAGTTTTAATTTCGTTCAACAATTATCATCCATAAATTGTAAATCAATTAGCATGCTCATGTGATATCGTAGAACACATATACGCAATAATATTCATTATGCAACGTCCCAAACTTCACGAATTTAAATAATCATACTCTAAAAACTTATACAATTTTCATGCTTGGAAAAATACGAATTTAATATATATCGATTCTAGCATACCCCTAAGCACAAATATCAAGTCAAAACGATCAAACAAAAATCGAAAGACAAGCTAATATGTGAAAAACGGGGCTGCCCTCATGGGTTTCATAGCTACGGTTCGTTCCGTTCTTACTCCCTTCATTAAACATGCTCAACATCTATGTCAAGACCGGCCTTAATTAAGGATAATTAATCCGGGAAAACCATGACTGGGGAAGGGAAATTACGAAGCGGGTTTAGAAAGGGGCGCATAAAAGAATACTCAAAGAGCTTGAATACGCGTGAAATATTCCTTAAAAAGGAAAAAGGCATAGTTCGCATAAAAAGGGTACTCAACGAACTTGTATAAGCGTTATATTCCTGAAAAGGAAAAAGGCATCGTTAGGGGCTTGGCTAAAACATTATCAGAGTTTGCAACGGAAGGTGTAACTGAAATAATCAGTGTTACAGCGGAATGCATAACTGAGATACATGTATGAAGACATGTATCCTTTCTGAGCCTACTTTAAGTTCAACAAAAACTCCACTCAGCAACAACACTTCATCGCCCATCACAGCTCAACCTGCACAAACATAAACATCGAAGGGCTAAGTACAAGAGTACTTAGTGGGCAGTTGCCAAGCATAACATAACATCAACAACATCGCATAAGAGGCATAAGTTTCTTTCAAATCCTTTGCTCATTAAACATTTCCAAATTCATAAACAGCATGAGCGCATTCTTCATCATTAACAATCATAAACACGCATCGTGTCGTGGAGAAGGCCTTCCCCAACGAACACGGGCATCGCACCGTGAAGGGGAGCCTCCCTCAGCGGTCACGGCATCGTACTATTGAGGGAGGCCTCCCCCAATAGACGCTGTAACACTGGCATACTGGCATCGCGCCGCGAGAGAGGCCTCTCTCAGCGGACACGGGCATCGCGCCGTGAGGAAGGCCCTCCTCAGCGGACACGGCATCGTACTGTTGAGGGAGGCCTCCCCCAACAGACGCAAGCATCAAACATAAGCATAACTTATCAGCGTAAAGCATTCAAGCGTAAATAAGCGTAATCATTTAATGTGCATCATAATAAAGCTTAACTCATTTAAGCGTAATAAAGCATACCATACTTGAAGATCCAATTTGCATTTTAAAGCATAACACTTGCATAGCATTTTATTTACGCGTAAGAAATTGCCCACCTGATAGCAAAGTTTTGCTAAGGTACTCTAACTCCTTGTGTAGTTCTTACTCTTGCGCTTGACCTTAATCACGAGAATATAAAATAAGACATTGCCTCGAGGAAAATTCTTAATTAATGAGAAAGCGTAATTAACTATGCATGAATCTTGTATGCATGAACTAATCTTCTGAGCGATAATCGGGAATTGTACTATTAATCCTCGTTAATAGATTTAGCTAATTCTCGTCTAGCGTGGTCGAATAAAACTTTGATTCTTCCTTTCTCATCGGAAAATTCTAGCTGTGAAGTAAACCTCGCATTTGTACTCGTTCGAAATAAAAGAACTATCTCGGCTTTAATCGAGGTGTGACCTCGTAGAAATTATCGGGCTTTTCGATAGAAACATAATTACTAACGTAATCCCAAATAATTAATAGGCTCAAAAGAGAGTAGCCAATTAATTAAATAAAACGAATAGCTTAACTCAAATAAATAATGGCAGCTCAAAATAATAATTTGGCCTTAAGGAAACAATAATATAAGCTCAATAATTAAGAGGCTCAACAAGGCAGCCTCATAATTAATTAAGTAGAAGTGGGCCTGAATAAATAGTACGAAAGCCCAATCAAATAATTCCTTGGCTTAAGTAATTAAATAAATCTTGGCCCAATGAATAAATAATGAATAGTTGGGCTAAGTTAAATAAGTACGCAAGGTTCAGCTGCAATTAAATAAGCCTCGGCCCAAAGAAATAAAATAATAAGGCCCAAATTAAAATAAGGTCTGTTGGGCTCAAAGTGAAGGATCCGGCCCAAAGAATCATATAATTCAGCCCAATTGAAATAATTCATGAAGGCCCAACAATTCTGCCCAAGAATAGAATGAATTATTCTGAGCTTAAAATTAAATAAACTCGGCCCAGCTGATATGGTACAACAGCCCAAAGAATTAAAAGACAAAGCCCAATTTACTTAAAATAAACAAGCTCCAAAAGAATTAAAAATCGAAGGCCCATTTGTAGAATAAAATAAATTAGGCCCAACTTAAATTAAAAGAAGCCCAAATCTTAAAAACACAAGCTAAAAATTCGGCCCAACTTAAAACAAAATAGGAGCCCATTTGATTAAAAATAGTGTAAGCCCAAAACATAATAATTGGATGGCCCAAATTAACTAAATAAATCAAGCCCAAAGTAATTAAATGAATGGGCCCAAATCCTTCCTTATCTCTCCCCTATCAGCCGCTAACCCCATTTCATCTCTCTTCTCTCTCCTCATCACGCACACACTGAAACAAGCGGCGCCTCTCCCTTCTTCTTCGGCGAAACGCCGCCTCCGTCTCCGGCCTTTCAGCCATCACTACTTGCTTCGGCCGGCGTCATCTGTCGACGCGTCTCAGCCCCGCGCCGTCCTCTTTCCTCCCCCAACATCGAGGCCCCTGATTCTCAAGGAATCAGCGCTGGCTGCTGCTGCTACTCTTTCGAAATTTGGCGACCGGTCCGCCGTCTGGGAGCGGCGTTGCTCCGGCCTGGAGCCCGTCGGCCTCCTCTCCTTCCGCCCGCTCTGCTCTCTATTCTCGCTTTCTCCTCTCTCTTCTTTCTCGGCCAGATCTGATCGGCCCTCTCTTCCTCGGCTGTTCAGCGCCATCGGTTCCGGTCTCTCTCCCTCACGCTGAAGTTCCGCCGCCCCTTGTGAAGGCCGGCGAGCAGGGGAGTGTCCGACGCCCTCATCGCGCCGCTGCTTGCCCTTGGACTGTTGCCGCTGTTCCTCCCGGCGGCAGGTGAAAGGCTCGCCGATCCGCTGCTGTTGTCCTGGTACCGGTCGGCCTCTCCCCTCCGTT